>NC_087205.1:1793144-1813144 GCF_015104395.2 Macrobrachium nipponense | reverse complement strand
GTGCTGCCTGTCATGTCTACTTTACCCTCCTAATCCCATACCAAATCCGGCCCCCAGGGTGGACAAACATGTTTGCAGGAGCAGGGTGGATGTGTTATGTCTACCGTAACCCACTGCCCCACCCCTGATCCCCTATCTACCTTGTCCCCACCCAGGGCAGACAAACATGTCTGAAGGAGGAGGGTGGATGTGTTATGTCTCCCCTACCCTCCCCGATCCCCTACCTACACTGCCCCCACACAGGGTGGACAAACATGTTTGCAGGAGGAGGGTGGATGTGTTATATCACCTACCTACCCCATCCCCACCCGGGGCGGACAAACAAGAAGGATCCACTCGGATTTTATTATTATAGATTATTCACATGAATGAAGAACAGGTTACCCCATAACCACTATAATTTCTTCATTCTTGATTTCCTCATATTTTTGGACACACTTATCATTCCCATAAGCTTTGGGAGCGCCTCAGTGGCGTGGTCGGTATGGTGTTGGCGTGCCACCTCGGTGGCCGCGTGTTCGATTCTCGAGCATTCCACTGAGGAGTGAGAGATGTGCATTTCTGGTGATAGCAGTTCACTCTCGACGTGGTTCGGAAGTCATGTATAAAGCCGTTGATCCCGTTGCTGAATACCTCCTGGTTCCATGCAACGTAAAAACACCAAACAACCAAACAAACACACAAACAAACATAAGCTTTGGATCTGCAGGATGAAAGCACTTTCATTATTCACATTAATGAACCACAGATTACTCTGGGAAGAGTTCCAGTTCCAGACGAAGAGGGAAGGGAGTTCAGGGGAAAGATAATGAGACACCTCTGGATGGTGAGGGGAAAGAATCGATCCCTTTAAGCCAGGGGTCCTTAAGATTAACCATATCCCTTAGGGGTATGAGAACTAAATGCTGGGGGTATGGGACTTAACCTCTGGATATCTGTATATATTTGATTTTAAAGTGTCAATGCATACAAAGGTACATTTTGTAAATAAATAACTATATAAACTATAATTGCTTTCGATTTTCTTGTGTGTTCTATTCCTAACTATTCATTCCTAAAGTATGTATTAAGTATGTTAAGTTAATATTGTCAACAAATAGGGCTTAAGTGGGCTTAAGTAAAGGGGGAATGGAACCATACAGGCCAATTCATTGGGGGTCTGGAGTCATCAAACTGTTAAGATCTCCTGCTTTAAGCAGAAGCGAAGGAGACAGGATATAAAACCAGTTCTCATAAACCTTCCAGACTGAGGAAGGTAGCATGCCTGGAAACAGACCCCAAGGACTGATGGTAGAGATGAGTCTCATCCAAAGGATATACTACTAGAGGCTTGATATTATTCCATAAAATGTGAAAAACGTACAGTAAGTGAATAGACCAAGGCGATGAAGTGCGCCTCAGTGGCGGGGTTGGTTTGGTGTTTGCTTCTCACCTCGGTGGTCGCGGGTTCGATTCTCGGCCATTCCATTGAGGAGTGAGAGATGTGTATTTCTGGTGATAGAAGTTCACTCTCGACGTGGTTCGGAAGTCACATAAAGCCGTTGGTCCCGTTGCTGAATAACCACTGGTTCCATGCAACGTAAAAACACCATACAAACAAACAAAACCAAGGCGATGATGTTTAAAAAAAAAAAAAAAAAAAAAAAACTTACATCTGACGATGAAAGATATTTTCTGCACAAGAAAAATATGTTAAAATCCTTCTTAGATTATGTGCATAACTTAAGAGGTTATAAGAATAAGGTAAATAGGTTTTATCTTTAAAATTAAGAAGCATATATATGCATGTGTGTGTGTGCGTAGTTTTTCGTCAAATTACATATGTTGGCGTGCCAACTCGGTGGCCGCGAGTTCGATTCTCGGGCATTCCATTGAGAGGTGAGAGATGCGTATTTCTGGTGATAGAAGTTCACTCTTGGCGTGGTTCGGAAGTCACGTAAAGAAGTTGGTCCCGTTGCTGAATAACCACTGGTTCCATGCAACGTAAAAACACCGTACAAACAAACATAATATGTCGTTATACATACATTTCCCTCACTTTACATTATCGTTACCACGTATTATTTTTTTGTTTATTTACCCTACTTTTAATAGTTACTTTAAAATGATAACGTTCGAACAGAATTCCCTTGTGGATATAGACCACAGGACTGTTTTCCCACCGTCTTCCGCATTCGTGTGTTTTTTCCTTATTTTCCATTTCGTTCCCCGTTTCAGTCCGGATGTTAATGAGGTCTGATCATATTTCCCGTCCTCTTCTCTTCTGTTCAAGGAGGCTCGATTCTCCCTCTCTCTCTCTTTCCCTCTCGAGGTTCTCCAGTGTGACTTTTCCTCCAACCTCATTACCTCTTTGTCTCGAATCGGAACGCTGCTTATCAGCATAATCAATGGGGGGATTAAAGCCTTTTGTAAATAAGGTCATGAAAGCGCTCCCATTTCGCGAAGGAAGGGAAGGTTAGAAATCTAATATTACCGAGTCACTCCTGTTGCGAAGTCGGCTTCATCCTCTAATGATATAATGAAGAGCTTCTATTTATTCTACAAAGTAAAGGAGGGTTGGGGGTTGGTGGGGGGGGGGGGGGGGGGGGGGGGGGGGGGGGGGTTGGCGCTAGGGAAGTTGCTATTTCCGAGATCGTGTTGGAATATCAACTCATTTCTATATTTGAATAGGACAGTTCAGAGCTTTCGTCCGGCATATTACTATAGTAGATTCACATCAACCGTGCATCTGATGTCTAGGCCAGTCCCGTACGACGCTCCTGATTGGCTGATGATAAGCCAATTACAGGGTTGGAAACTCTCAGTCTATCGAGAGTGTTCACATAGGGAGGATATACGTTCCACCTCTCCTGTGGGGTGCGTCTTTCAAAAGTATCCCTCAGGAGAGGTGGAATTCTCTCGAGAGAGACAGAGAGTTTCTAGCCCTGTGATTGGCCTATCAAAAGCCAATCAGGAGCGTCGTAAGGGACTGGCCTAGACATCAGATGCACATTTGATGTGAGTAACTATAGTAACGTGTGGAAGCGACGATTTCAGTTCTATTTTCACGCGAAATTTTTAAAATTGTATAAGTAGCTTTCAAATTCTGTGGAACGTCGTAAAAAATGGCAAAGCTGCTGAATTTGCTTAATTTGAAATCTGACTTTCCATTCCTAGACGTGTCAGTTCTTGGGGATGACGTCATGAAAAATGTAAGGACGTTCATCTTTCGTTTTTTAAACAGAACCTTCTCTCTCTCTCTCTCTCTCTCTCTCTCTCTCTCTCTCTCTCTCTTCTATACTATATATATATATATATATATATATATATATATATATATATAATATATATATATATATATATATATATATATATATATATATATATATATATATATATATATATATATATCTATATATATGCATATATCTATCATATGATATATATATATATATATGCATATATATATATAAATATTTATATATGTATGTGTATATATGTATAAAAGTGTGCATGCGCGTGTAACCTTTTCCATTTTTTTTTCACTATTGGCAATTCTAGTCAGTTAAAGCTCTTAACGCAAGTTCATGTTCTTTTGTCTTGTTAAATAAGCCTATATGCTCATTAATAACAATAATCATAACCCCAATTTCTCAGAAAATAGTAACTTGCGATCACGTTATCCTGTCTTAAATACTCTAAACAATAGACATCTCTCTCTTATCAAGAATGAAACACGTACGAAAACGAACGAGACCGCTGAATAAAAATTGCAAGATTACGGCGAGGCAAACATATTTCCAATACGGTATCTTGTCTGAACGGGATGCCAACTCGACCAGCCTTTTTTTTGTTATTTGTTTTCTACGAATGGAGCCGTGTACAGTCACCAGACCACACCAACATACAAGGTTTTTGAAAATTTAAGAAATGGGCATGACCGCGACAACCCGTGTTCACAAAAGGTCTTCGCCACTTAGTGAAATATTCAAGTTCCAGAGATAGCCATGCCGCTATTTCTAGAATCAAGCGTTGAGTCCATACTGGGTACAAAGGCTCTTATTTTACTTATATATATATATATATATATATATATATATATATATATATATATATATATATATATATATATATATATATATATATATATATATAATATATAGCATGCTGTTCGAGAATACTTCATGGATTTGTTTCCATGGAAGTCATTCGTATTGCATTCTCTGCCCTCTCCCGATGCACAAGCATCTTGTTAGGTCCTGTAGTGATATTGAAACTTTTTTTTTCTTTTTTGCTGGTTTTTGGAAGATG
Organism: Macrobrachium nipponense; assembly: GCF_015104395.2. NCBI lineage: Eukaryota > Metazoa > Arthropoda > Malacostraca > Decapoda > Palaemonidae > Macrobrachium > Macrobrachium nipponense. The sequence continues at coordinate 1,808,854 of NC_087205.1, read as the reverse complement.
ACCTCAATACTTGCTAGATATATCTTCAAGAATGTGGATCAAATCATCTCAAGGGTGACCTACCTCACTCTATGGGATTTGTTGGCAGGGAAACCAAGTCGCCCATTATTAGTATGTAATCGTGGCCTTATGCAACATGAAACCCAGAAAGCCTACTTTGCAAATTCGTCGACCAACAGCATTCGTTGAAACGAGCATAATTATAAATCGTTGAAGGATATTGTGAAATATTACTGGAACCAATAACTCCAGTTCAATTCCTGGAAAACTACCTAAAGCTTAGATGATATCAAAGCTAATAACTTCCCGCCAGTGCCACCCACCCCTCCCCAACCGAACTACCACCTCTCTGAAATTTTTTTTTTTTCGCAATCATAATATATATTATGTGGCTTCTCACAAAGAACAATAAACGGAAAGCAGTAGGAGAGGTTCGTGTTGACATTGCACACCCCCCTCACCCCAAGCATCACCCCCCCCCCCGGATAAACAGGAGGAGAGGTTCATGTTGACAGCGCACACGCATAATTTCCAATTTCTGTTTTGCCCTACGAGGCTTTGAGTATCTTTAGAAAACTCCACCCAGGTCATGTGTATATTAGCTAAGAGCTTGAATGTCATAATATTGTAGTCTGGCGAAAGCACAGTCATGATTCAAAGGTTCGCGGAAACTCACTCGTGTAGGTTGTAACCTACTGAACTGTAAACGTAGAACATAATGAATGGCGAGCGTAATTGCGCGTTGTCAGTTTTGGGGTCGTTCAATATCCAAGCGGAGGCAGCTATTTTCCGCGATCTTTGTCTGATTTCAGACTATTATCCTAACCTCGTTTTAACGTTTCCTAAACTGCTGCTAACCGATTTTAGCGACATTTTTTTTTTGTACGGGTGAAACAATATTATTATAAAAAAGGGCTAAATTGAGAGCTACCCTTCATTATTGGAAGTATTTTCTTCAATTTTGATGGCAATGTTAACAATGGAGAAAAAAATCCACAGTTATATTTATGGACATATATTTAAATTTAAAACTTTAAGTATAGCTTTCCAGAATCTGTTCGGTTCCCCTTTTCAGTCAGATTAAAAAGGGGATCCGAACAGATTCCCGAAAGCTATTTAATTCTTATCGTTAAATATATGTACATATACATAACTGTGGATTTGTTCGTCCATTCTATATACATACATATACTTATCCACATAATGTACAGTGTGTCCATAAAGTCCCAATACCATTACATGTATTTATATATTGGAATGGTACTGGAACTTTATGGACACCCTGTATATATGTGCTTGTGACGTCTTTTGTTTTGTATTTGGTTGAATGCGCACGTTTTTACTAAACTATGCTGGCAACCATATTAATTACATGGCCACATGTGCTTCCTGTATAAAAAGCGTATGGCCTATTGTTATATATAAAAAATAATTACAGCTTTATAAAGAAAAAAAATGTAGGTTCGTTCAGGCCTCCATTTTACTCCCTTTCAGGGTATGGTATGCTCTGACTTCTTTTGTGCTTCCTGCATCGTGTAATTGTACAATATTGCTATAAATTTTCGCTCGTCATTTTGATTCTATTATTAAAAACTACGTTTTATTTTATATTTTTATCACTCAAAATATTATAAAGCTATGTGATGAATGCGGGGAGTATGCGTACTTAATTTTCCTGTTACACAAAGCCTATTGACATCAAACTCCAGATTTAAACCATCAACGAAATCAATCGAGAAAATGTAAAGCAACACAAATTGCAACAGTAAATGACATTTCTTTTCAACGGAACGGATGACCTTGTTAGCTGCGACGCCAGATTCAAGCTATCAAATCAATCAATCGATTTCTTTCTCTTCACATAAATGAAAACTCAACCAAAACTCAAGTTATCTGAGCCATAGTATTTCTGTAGTGTCAGTTTTTAAAAGGATTGCTCAATTGAATTTACCGATCCGGTTTTAGCAAGCTCGTTCCTCTGGGGGTCGGGGTTGCGGGAGGAGAGAGAGAGAGAGAGAGAACATTTTTCTTTTCTTGAAGGAGAGAGGAAAGAGAGAGAAAGAGAGAGGAGGAAGAAGGAGGAGAAAGAGGGAAACATTTTTCATCTTCTCTGGAGAGAGAGAGAGAGAGAGAGAGAGAGAGAGAGAGAGAGACGAGAGAGGAGACATTTTTCATCTTTCTCTGGGAGAAGGAGAGAGAGAGAGGGGGGAGAGGAGAGAGAGAGAGAGAGAGAGAGAGAGAGAGAGGAGGGGGGAAGGAAAATTTTTCATCTTCTCTGGAGAGAGAGTGAGAGAGAAAGGAAGCATTTTTCATCCTTACGGGGTGAATGAGAGAGAGAGAGAGAGAGAAAGGAAACAATTTTTATCCTCTCTGGAGAGAGAGAGAGAGAGAGAGAGAGAAGAGAGAGAGAGAGAGAGAGAGAGAGAGAGAATCGTCGAGAGGAGGAAAGAGAGAGAGAAAGAGAGAGAGAGAGAGAGAGAGGAAAACATTTTTCAATTTTCTTCTCGTGGGGTGAACGAGAGAGATGCGAGGAAACATTCTTTATCCTCTCTGGGGAGAGAGAGAGAGAGAGAGAGAGAGGAAACATTCTTTATCCTCTCTGGGGAGAGAGAGAGAGAGAGAGAGAGAGAGAGAGAGAGAGAGAGAGATTTTCCATCCTCTCTGTGCGAACAAACAGATGAATATGATTCCAATTCAATTATTGTTAGCAGGAAAAAGTATGGAAATTGGTTTATTTAGATAATCGAAGGTTTCATTCGCTCCAATCCGCAGTCAAGAGGAAACTTTCTGTATTAACCCTCTATTTTACATTTCAATCCTAAATCAGCTCAATCTCTTTTATTCTCTTTGTACTGCAAAGTAATCTAAGTTATCAAATTCAAGTATTTATTGTAATAATGTAGTGCAATGGTGACTTTTTAATATTTAACTTTCATCTCTCATGTATGTCAAAACTGTCTATATTATTTTATCCCTCTGGGAAACACTAACAATTGACCATTTAAATTTAACCGTTTATCTTAACCAAGGTGTTAAATGGCAGTTTTTAATTTGTCTAACTTTTCTTTAAATTCTCATCTCTATCGTGTATATACAGTGTCCATAAAGACCCAGTACCATTACAGGCAATAAATAGTTCTAATGGTACTGGGACTTTATGGACACCCTGTACATTCTTAATTTTCCTGTGTGTAACACATTGCCTACGGACACTGAACTCCAAGAAAATGTGGAGCGACAAAAAGTACTTGATATAAGTAGATTGTAAATGCAGAATTATTTAAATATTACCGAAATAACTTTTTTTTCCCCCTCTCGGCATGGATGACCTTGTTGACTGCGACGGCGCAGTTCAATCCATCAAATCAATCAACCGATTCCGTCTCGTCATATAAATAAAAACTCAACCCAAACTCAAGCAATCCGAGTCGGGGTATTTCTGCAGTCTCAGTTATTGGAGTGTTTAATTGAATTTGTTGGTTCGGTTTTAGCGAACTTGTTCCTCTCGGGAGAGAGAGAGAGAGAGAGAGAGAGAGAGAGAGAGAGAGAGAGAGAGAGAGAAAGGGAAACTTTTTTTCATCCGCTCTGTGCGAAAAAATGGATGAATATGAAATCCAATTCAATTATTGTTAGCGGGGAAAAATATAGAAATTGGTTTATATAGATTATCAAAGGCTTCATTCGCTCCAAATCCTCAGTCAAGGGTTAGGGACGGAGGGAAACGTACTAGATTAACCCTTTGTTTTATACATATGCATTCTTTTTTATAAATCAGCTATAGTGTTTTCATGTTTATCCTCTTGCACACGATGAGTTCTCCACATAGGAAATGTAAGCACTTAGCTCTCGCGTGAATAAACGCTCATCTTCATTATGATTTTCTCTGGTACACACTGGTAATTCGCCGAATTAAAATCAAATATTAAATGTAGAATTAATCGTCAAATAACGGATTTCATTTTCTTCAACTTTTTTCTACACTACGTTCCATCCTTGTTATTGGCTTAATTATTTTGTTGTAATGGTGATAAGTATTTCCTTTAACACCCTATTTTTTTTTATATAAATTTTCATTCTTTCTTTATTTGAGTCTCCATTTTTTCTTTCATCCATTCGGTTTATCCCCAAATTAAATCTATTATTTCAGTATGACAGACTGGGACATCAGTATCAATTTCCTATCTGAAATATTATTCTCTAGTTTTTTTTTAAGTCAACTCTTATTATTTTCCCTTAATTTTTCTTATGAACAAAACTAGTATTCACAAAATGTAACATAATTCTGCGGCATGATAATTTGGTAAGACGAGTTACAGAAGCATTTCAGAATTAGTATGGCAATATTGCATCAAATTAGATATTTTTCTTTTAAGACTAAATGGCTTTGAACACCTATATTACATTTTTGCTTCTGTACAGTAGCTGCAAGGGTAACCATTACTATAGTAGATTCACATCAACCGTGCATTTGATGCCTGGGCCAGTCCCTTACGACACTCCTGATTGGCTGTTGACAAGCCAATCACAGGGCTGGAACCTCTCAGGCTCTCTCGAGAGTTCACATGGGCAGGATCTATGTTCCACCTCTCCTGTGGGATACTATTTTTCAAAAGTATCCCTCAGGAGAGGTGAAATTCTCAAAAGGGACTGAGTGTTTCCTTCCAGCCCTGTTATTGGCTTATCAACAGCCAATCAGGAGCGTCGTACGGGACTGGCCTAGACATCAAATGCACGGTTGATGTGAATCTATTATAGACAGTGCAAGGAATGTTGAACTCCTACGATTCATGGTGCAAAGCTGATTCGTTTCCCGAAAGCTCTCTCTTTAGAAGGATGATTCGTTGCTTTAGAATTTATCTGTCCTTGTGCCAGAACGGGCTCTTGCTCCTAAGAGCAGCCCAAAAGAGAATGATTCAAGAACGTGCTAAGCACTCGGCTCTCAAAGTGTATTTTAGGATGACGTTGCTACCGCTCTACCCTTCTCAATTCGGGCTGTGACCCATCACGGCTCTTCGCTACCGGGTGCATAAATCGGAAAAAACTTATTCAAACAAGGTGTGATCCGACCTTCAGCTTACTCTGGACGCGTGCTAAAATCTAGGGTCGAATAGAGCGTTGTTTCACCAACGAAAATCAGAATAAATACGCTCTGTTTTATAAGAAATAATTGTTCTGTACTGTTTAACATGCACATTATTTCTTTTTGACATTTTCATTTTAATAAATAAATGAAAAATATCCTATCCTAAAATTCCTGCATCTTTAACTCAACGCAAAACGTCCTTTTTCAGACCTTTTTAGGCTTTTCCTTCGACCTTTCCTGCCTACTCCTCCAACAAAAACAACACCAACAAGAGCAGCAACAACAAGAACAACAAAAACAAGAAAGTAGTTGCAGGCCTGCTCCACGAAGCGAAAATCAAACTCTTTGCCTTGCTCATTTCCACAACACAAGTCCTCCATTCTATTCTCATTTAATCCAGAAACTGCTAAAAACAAACAAACAAACAAACAAAAGCCATCTTTATCTCCAAACCTAACTTACCTTTAAACCACCTAGCACAACCAGGCTTCCACACGCTCAAAACCACTCCAGGAACAGATCCGTAATCCCTCAAAAATACTCTCTTCCACTTTCATTTGTATTTCGTATATAGAAAATTTTGCTCGAACAGACACATTAATGTTGAATTCTTTCACCAGTCACCAACACTTCTTACCGCTAAAAGCGGTACCCCTTCCACGATTCTGCAGACGTTATCATTGTCTCCTCTCCATTTCCGCATATCTGGTCTTTAATCTTTTTCTATCTGAGTGCTATAATATACAACCTTCTCTCCTTAGATTTATGATCATAAAGTTCTTTTCTTCTTGCTTGCCTCGACGTGAATTAAAATGACCAAAACTTAGTGCAAGTTTGTCTCCTTTTGTTAAAGAGAGAGAGAGAGAGAGAAAGAAACGAATCATCTAATGTTCTTGGCCACATGAGAGAGCGTCAGTCTACGTTTGCGCGCCTTTACTACGTAGCTGCAAATCGTGAATTTCTCATAAGAACATCGGCAACTTCATTCGAGAGTTCAAAGTGAATTTTGAAATAAAACCGAAAAACTTTTCAGACGAAGCCGTAATTGGAAACGATCTTGCATCAGTCCTCGCGAATGAATTAATATTTCGCTACTAACAAGATTGACAGACATCATCTGGTATACCAGAAGTCCCTCCTCCCCTCCGATTACGTCGTTCTAAGCGATGTGTTTGAAGGTCAATTCAGGCAATTTTAAAAAGATGGAAAAATTCTATAACGAAGAACTTGACGCTACTCACCACCAGACCCTTTTGAAATGTGAATGACCGTCGAGAATATCATGTCGATGTATGTAGCATTCAGGGACTGTGTCCAATTATTTTCGATGAATTTAGAAGCCTGGCCCACCGCTGCCTCCCCGTCCTGTTAAATATTTTTCTCCCTCTCTCGTCAAAACGTATTAGTTTGTGTGTGTGTGTGTGCGCGTGAGCTCTTCTCTTTCTCCGCTCCTGATACTCGGTTTCATTTCCGAACCTCTTTTAAGAGCTTGATTTTAATCTTATAGTATATCCACCTTCCACCTGTTTTTATATGGATCTCTCTCTCTCTCTCTCTCTCTCACACACACACACTCTGTTGTCCTGGTACTTCTTAATAGTTATCGCCTGTTTCATATATATATATATATATATATATATATATATATATATATATACATATATATGTATATATATAATATGTTATATATATATGTATATTATATATATATATATATATATATATACATATATATATATATATATATATATATATATATATATATATATATATATATAAATGTATATATATCTGCAGCTCACATCTACAGCTCTCCATTAACTGACCTCACTGAACACACAAACACATTGCCGGGGGCGGCCATTATTATCAGAAGATCCTGAAGAAGGCGATGAAATGCGAGACTAATAAATCGGAGTCGGCGTCATTGATAACATCGCCGACCAGAAATACTGCTAATGGATCTAGCTCTTAAGGTTGCTCGTTGGTGTCAACATCAATACTCTACTACTCCTGTTCTCTCGGTCTCTCTCTTTCTCTTTCACCCTGATTTTCTTCTTTTAAGTCATTTATTTATACTCTGCTCCTCAGAGGTTCAGTATCTACATCTGATAAATCACAATAAATGGAGGCTGGTTCTGACGCTGTTCAGCACCGTAGGTGTTATCGCCAAGGTGAAAGTACTATAGTACTATGTATCTTTATCGCGCGCTCGCTCGCGCACACACACAAACACCTTCACTCAAACTAACACACACACACATATATGTATATACACATACATGAGAAGCTTGTTACAATAGAATGTTTGAATGAATGAATTTCAAGTTCTCACTGTATCATAATCAGCTTTAAGTTGAGTGTTATCAAAGGAGTTAATGTCTAAATTATATTTTAGACTGTAATCTGTTGTGGTATTTCCGCACGATTTTTTAAATGGCCTTGTATTTAATAGTAAGTTGACTGGTGCTATCACTGAATTTTATTTATAACGTTGGGAGGAGCATGTCTGTGCTATTAATTAACTGATACGTCTAGTGTAATTAGCCTTACACACACACACACACACACACACACACACACACACACACATATATATATATAATATATATATATATATATATATATATATATATATATATTTATATAATCTAGGCACAATCTCTGATAGTATCAGATTAACGCTCCCCTCCCCATGTTCAAATCACCTCCCCCCCAACTCTTACCCCCGACAACGGTGTCTGGGCTACTAGGGCACGTTTGGTGTTAGTTCCCTCTTGATGAAAAATAAACCAATTTTGTAAATTAAATCATTAAACGGTCGAAATTTTTCGGTTTCTTGTGATACCGTGAAACCAATATGAGTATCTAACGGTAGGTTGTCACATTATTGTCTCACGGACAAATTCGTTTCATGTTGTTCTCACTACAGACAGGCTATCTTCGTGTAATCATTTCATTTACTATTAATTCTGCTCATTCAGTAAACACGTTTGTCCACTAGAACACTGGCATTTTGGTTTTTCGTATATTTAGCTTAAAAAAAAAATGTATCCTGCATGCTATAGGCCTATCCCATGCTAAAAGCGATATCTATACTGTTACAACAGTATAGGTAATATTAGGAATAATTACTTCATAGAATATTATATACAATACAATTCTATTAGCAATGGATAAATACGCTTTTGTTGCATTGGTTTAAATTTTGTTGTTGTCGCTTGGGAACATATATATTGGAATGACTTTTTTCCCGGGCTTGATGCCAATATGGCGCCTTCACTTTAGCACAATGTGCAAAATAACTCCAGATAATGCGAACGTGTGACAACACCTTAGGTGTAGCGTCGTTTGTCTTGCACCCTCATCACTAATATCAAAAACTATGTAAGAGGAGAGTTCCCGACGAGTAGTCCTGAATATTTTCCATACAACAAAGGGAAAAATCAGTGTTTTATATAACCTAGTAATATAGAATAGCACATTGTAATAGAGATCAAATGAGTGTCAGAGTTAATGTCGAAGTATATTTTATACTTTAGCAATAATCAAACGCCTTCAGATGATCCAAAATATCGATACTATAACCACCCGCTACCGTGATTAAATCTCAATTAGATTGTTTGGCTGTTAACAACGGATTGCGGCCGTCACATTGATGTGGAGAATGGGGTCTTTCAGGATGGTCTTGTGACTCTTGTCGTCTCACGCCATTTGCTAGTTGACCTTTGATAGTGACGGTTGTGTGCTTAACGGGTCGCGTTGTTTTAAAATCTTTTCGAATGAAGGCTCGTTGTTTTTGAGAAGCGTTTCGCGCATCGCATCACTTTCCAGGTAATTTGCTTATTAAATTGATTCACCTTGTACCTCACAACATTTTAGTTAATAATGTTTTGCAGCAGGTGGTATTATAGACGTTTATCGTAAACCGACTTTTTTTTTAGGCCTATAGCTTCGTTTACGTCTTGGCATTAAATGGGTGGTTTATTTCACGCGGCACAATTACACAGCTAAAGCAATATTACGCCGTTTTCATCAATTTCCAAGAGGTTTTGAGTGGAATGTGATGGTTTCGTTGTAAGTAAAGGAAGGGTAAAATTGAAAGTACAACCGAAGATGAAAAAAGTTGGCATGCAATGTGCACTCTTGTGCCTGACACTCGTAGGTTTAGTCTCATGCAACATTTTCTTTATCACATCTTTGTCCTGCTTAGTCATTGGACAGTATTACTGACATTATCACAAGCAACATGTATAGGATTTTGACTCTAGACACTGCTGCACGTTCATTAGACACGTCGAGTCAATTATTTTGTTGTTAATTAAGCAACATCGTTACCGTTAATCCACTTCGTGTGGACCCCGTATTTTTATTTATTTATTTTTTTTTTTTTGACTCGTTCGACATGATTTTTCCCTATCTGATAATCATGGAAATGGTTATTTACCATTATCCTGGTAAACCATCATATGAAATCATTGAAATTCGGTACGTTTTGTAGCATATGCAGCGTAGTTATCAACGTTGATTGATAACATTTGGATAGCCAATCTGTCAGGTCTCATGAAAGGTTAGCGATGCGGGTGACATGGCTGTCATGAAACTAGTCCGTCAACTCTGGGTGCTTTCGATGTCGATTAATGACCCCATTTACTGTCGTGTAAGTTAGAAAGCAAAGATTTGTATATATCAAAGAAAGACGATCAAAATTTTAAACAAATTCCTTGGATAAATCTGAACTGTTCCTTATTCTTTCCGAGACGATAGGCACATCTGGGGAGGTGGTTGTATTCCTCCGCCGTGGCTGATATGTTAAATTGCTATATTGGCATATCAAGCCTCTGGAATATTGTTTTACAGTTTAATAGCTGACGTGTTATTAATCATTAGGAAATATATAAAAGTTGAACTTGTAGGCAAATCGCTAATAAAATTATGTTACCGATGAAGATTAGGAAAGGCTGGAAGACGTGATACATTGCCAAAATGGCAACTAATTTATACCACCCTGCCTGCATAACTGCGCGTTGCCACCAGCCTACTAAGGCACCAAGCGTAGAAGTAGAGAACACGAAATAATTGTTTTTGTTAAATAGCTGATTTATATATGTAATGTTACGGTTTACAGTTTCATGAATAGACTTACTTCCTGTAATACGTTATAATTCCTTCGAGTAAAATAGGATTAAATTGTATCATATAGAATTTGTCTCCCTGGGGGAGAGATTTAAATGTCTAAATGCAATTGTTCCTAATTATTAGCTATCGTCGACTTTTGCTGTATATATATCCTACACTGTAGGTATTGATGTAGTTTGGTTAATGAACATCAGGTAGTACAGGGATTTGAGAATAAAAGAATCTAAGAAAGAGAGGCGTTCAATTTTGCCTACCATATAAATAGCAATGATCGTAGAACATTTTTATTAGGAACTAACGTGTGAAAAGAATAGATACCTGCTATAATATGAAGTGACTTGCATGCAAACTTCGAACACTATGTAAGGACAACTGCTAGGTGAGGTAAGACATTCCATAGCGATGTAGTGCAAACTATAATTTAAATACGGGTCGTATAGCCAACAAAGTTACTTAATTTTACGTGGTGTAATTTACATACGGGTCTTATAGCCAACGAGGTGACTTAATTTTAGGTAGTTTGCCCTTGTGTCTATGTATCCTATTACCCGTAAAGGCGTAATGTTCTTTTGAGGCTTCCTTCGACCCCTAGTTGCAACCCCTTTCCTTCCTTTAACTATACCTCCGTTCACAGTCTCTTTCATCTTACTTGCCACCCTTTCCTGACAATTGTTTCATAGTCCAACTGCTAGGTTTCCTCCTGTTACACCCTTCAAAGCTTTTTACTGACAATTTCCGTTTCAGCCTTGAATGACTTCATAGGTCCCAGCGCTTGGCCTTCCTGTCATTCGTTATTTCATCATATTAAGACTAAGTCATTCAATAATAGTTGGAACGTTTCCCTTAAATTTCCGAAGTCTGTTAAAAATGATTTGCGATTTGTAAGTTAGTTTATATAGTATGTCAGAAAACCTTAGGGAATGTATATATATATAGTATATATATATATTATATATAAATATATATAATTAATACATATAATACATATATCGCTTTTAAAAATATATGAATTTAGAATAAGCCACGTTTTACAGTGATTATTTTTCTGTGCAATATACTGGATAAATGTCACACTGGTGAACGTTTTATCATATTGATAAGCCAAGATATACAGATAAAATACCTTTATGAGCAGATTTAAGTTATTTAACGTATTTACATGTTAGGAATTAAACTTCAAAATTATAGAAGCTTACTGTAATATTTTACTGGCTTTGTGAAAAGATGTTAGCAATAAAATATTTTCATTAATCTAGGTATATGTTTTCTTTACATATCAGGTTTAATATATACATTATGATATATAATAATTAGATTAATTGTTGATTTAAATGTATTAAGGTTTTAAGAGTAATATTAGCCATTTTTTCAAACTAATGAAATTTTGCATTTTATTTTTTTCAGGCAAGATGTCAAGGTAAGTGAATATATAATTTAGATGAGATCAGAAACTTGTTCATATTGGTGGAGACAGCTTTACCAAGTTATTTCCCCCTAGTTTATCATTTTTAGCCCATTTATGTATATTTTATTTATTTGGTTTCTGATCTGCGTGACCAATGAGTGTATAAGGTGTGGGGGAACGACTTCGTATTTATGCAGTGTGTAATGAATTATTATTATTATTATTTTTATTATTATTATTATTTTTGCTCTATCACAGTCCTCCAATTCGACTGGGTGGTATTTATAGTGTGGGGTTCCTTAGGAGTCCATCACTTTTCTCACTATGTGCGCCGTTTCTAGGATCACACTCTTCTTCATGAGTCCTGGAGCTACTTCAGCCTCTAGTTTTTCTAGATTCCTTTTCAGGGATCTTGGGATCGTGCCTAGTGCTCCTATGATTATGGGTACGATTTCCACTGGCATATCCCATATCCTTCTTATTTCTATTTTCAGATCTTTATACTTATCCATTTTTTCCCTCTCTTTCTCTTATTATTATTATTATTATTATTATTATTATTATTATTATTATTATTATTATTATTATTATTATGCACCAGGGATTTCATATCTTGTTACTTTTTTGCCCTATTTTATAACGGAAGTGCTGGGGGGCATTCAGACATTAATCGTTTATGCCCAAGGTATGCTTTTTATCTTTCAATGCGTAAAAATACATAATTCAATATGGTACTAGTCATTAATTTGGGGGTCCCTTCTTAATATTTTATCATTGTATTCACGTTTTCATTCAGGCCAAATTTTTGTATTTTACTGTAGGAAGTTGTATTGGTTTAGCTCTTAGGCAATTTTGTTTAAAATTTTTTCATACTTGATATATAGATTTTTTTGTTTTAAAGTAAAGAAAATAAGTAATGTTAATTAATTAACATTATTAGTACTAATTCGAGTGCCCTGATCTATTTGTTTTAACAGAAGGAATTCCTACGCATCTCTTTCTTGAAGTGACTTGAATTTCTTCAGTCTTACAATTTTCAGTCTTTTAATTGTTGTTGATAATCTTCATTAGGACTCTCCTATAGTATTAGTTGTTCAAAATTGTTGATATACCCTTGTGGTATTTTCCAGGAATAAAAAAGAAAAATTATTCCAGAAAGTTGAACTTCAAAGCCCATTTTGTTCCCCATAGTCATCAAAGGCAAGCAATTTAATAATAAATCTAATAATAATAATAAATAATAATAATAATAACAACTCATGCAAAGAAGAAGTGTGACCCTAGAAACGGCGCACATAGTCAGAAAAGTGATGGACTCCTAAGGAGGCAGGATGCAACCCGGATCCCCACACTATAAATACCACCCAGTCGAATTGGAGGACTGTGATAGAGAGAGAGAGAGAAAAAAAAGATAATAAAAATAATCGTTATCATCATCGTCATCATCATCATCATGAAAGCATTTATATTTTAGGCGATATATCAGTGTGCATATGTGTGTGGGTAACACTATAAGTAATATATTATATTTTATATCGTTTTTTTTTAATACAAGAGTCCGTAAGTATTTTATTTCAAGTGAAGTTTTTTCATCATTGCATTTCTTGTTTTTGGGTTGATATTAGAAAGCTCTTGAATCCAATAGCATTTTGGTGTAATACAGTGGCTGTCCAGAACGGTTAAAGAGATAACTTTTTTTTTTAAGTTAATATATGAAACGTTAACCTCTTGAAAAACAGAATGTTGACTTAGTAAATTGAAGGAATTGAGTTTCCGCTTTAAGTTTGCATTTGAATAATAATGTCAGTTAACTTGTCCTAACATTTCAATAAATATTCTTCAAATATTTCAACGACTATTCGTATTGGCATTTATTTTTCTTTAAATCTGGTTAACAAATTAACACTTCCTCAGAATGGAAGCAAAGAGAATGCCATAATATTTGTTGTATATTTCTTGTTTGTAACTTTGTTATATAAAATTATATTTTTCACTTGATATGTAAAGTAGCGGAAAATTTTCTCACGTTTATGTGATTGTTAATGTAAGGTATAAAAAATATGAAAGCAGATAAGGCTTTGCCATAATGAATAAATTTGCTACTACAATTTCTTAAATCAGCATAATAAATCTGAAATCAGCATAATAAATGTTAAATCAGCATAATAAAACTTAAAGCGCCATAATAAAACTGCAACCAAAGAACGAAAAAAGGATAAACATTAATTTGAATACCATATGAACCTTCTTGGATGTGTGTGTGTGTGTTTTTTTTCCCATAATATTCTGTGTACTGCCTTGAGTTTACATATGTAAATTAAGTTTTTTCCTCTATTTTTTTTAAATAAAAGATTGCATCTGTCTCTTTACCGTTCTGGACAACCTACGGAACGTCACTCATGATCGATAAAGGGCTCTAAGCAGGTATGAAGGTGCTTTTCATTTGACCATTTTATGTGCCATGTTGATAACGACATATTGTTGTTGAATAACCGGCTGTACGTATTTGATGTCTGATAGTTGTTTCGTTTTTGTCTCTGTATCGAAAACGCGTTATCGTCCGGGATTTGATAATTGAGAACAGAACTAAAGTTAACGTTCAGTAGTTGATCATTGAATATTGCATCGGTTTTTACCTTGATGTCGAAAGCGCGCTATCGTCCGGTAGTTGATATTATTTAATAATTGCGGTTTTTGTATATTATATATTGGCTCCTGTGCGCGTATGTTTTGGGTTTCGTCTAATGCTTGAGATTTGCATTTTTTTTTTAAAACCGTAAATTGGCCCAGTCGCGGTAGTTACACATGGTACATTTGGGAATTATTGGAATCTTGTGACGTTGTGTGTTTGTAAAGTTGTGCGCTATAGAAATACTGAACCGCTTGAGCGATATCATTTGTCATAACTTAGATGATAGGGTAGGTACCCCCTACCCCTTGCCCCATCCCACTTCCTTTTATAACTTATGTGGTATATAAAGTGGGGTTACCATACCTCATGTACTACTGAAACAATAGAAACATTATTGGAAAAGTTTTTCTTTCCTATGTTCATTAATTCTGTATCAAGGTTTGTGGTTAGGTAGGAGATGTGGAGGGGGGGGGGTTGTGTTTAGGTTAGTAGGGGGTGTACTTAGATTTGGTTTATCTTTAACAGGGCTGAGGTTCAAGGTTGAAAGGGGGGGGGGGAGGTGAATTTAGGTCTAGTGAGGGATGTGTTTAGGTGCAGTGGGTTTGTGATCAATTTGTTTGTGTTTAGTGGAGGATTGTTTAATGTTTGATGGGATGGGTGTCTAAGTTTAGTGGTGGATGTGTTTAGGTTTCGGGGGTGCGTTTCTATTTAGAGTGGTGTTTAGGGTTAGGGGGCGTTTAGGTTTAGTTTGGGGGATTGCGTAGGTGCCTGTGTTTAGGTTTATTGGAGTGTTAGATTTGGTGGGAGGCGTGTTTAGAGGGTCAATGTGTTTTGGTTCAGTGGGGGGATTGTTTAGGTTAAAGGCGTGTGTTTAGGTTTAGTGGTGATGTGGTTAGGTTTAATGGGCGATGTTTTTAGGTTTAGTGGTGATGTGGTTACGTTTAATGGGCGATGTGTTTGGGTTTAGTGGAGGATGTTTTTAGGTATATGGGGAATATGTATAGGTTTAGTGGGGTGTTTCTGTTTAGTTTGGGGTGTTTTAAGGGTTAATGGGGGATGTGTTTAGGTTGGTGGTGGTTCCAATTTAGGGGGTGTTTAGGGTGAGGGGGAGTGGGGTTATGTTGAGGTTTAGGTAGGATCATGTTTAAGTTCAGGGGGCGCATTTAGTTTTAGTAGGTGGTTTGTGCTTAGCTTATTGGGGTGTTCAGGTTAGGGTTTGGGGGTGTGTTTTGGTTTAGGAGGTGTACGTAAGTTTAGGGTTTAGGTGTAGGGGTGATGTTTCAGTTTAGTGGTGTTTAGGCTTAGGGTGTTGTGCTTTGGTTTAGGAGGTGTGCTTAGGTTTTTAGTGTTTAGGTGTAGGGGTGGTGTGTCAACTTAGTGGTGTGTGTATGGGTGTGTTTAGGGTTAGTGGGGGATGTTTAGGTTAAGTGGAGGTGTGTTTCTGGTTAGCA
>NC_087205.1:1760644-1790644 GCF_015104395.2 Macrobrachium nipponense | reverse complement strand
GTATTCATGATTTCAACTGTAATGCTGAAATTCTGACGCCAGCAAAAGCCCGGATTCATTTCTCTGTCGTTGAAAGTTTAATTTGGAAAAAAATCCGTTGTGATCTGTGCGTGCTTTCAGAATTAATGAATACTTCATGCGATGAATTCATAAGTCATATGGATATATTCTATTTATGCTAATCATATATTTTCACTGCTGTTCACCGTTATCGCGTGAAGAGAAGCAGAATATGAATTATTATTGTCATTTTAATCACGTTGTTATTCTTGTGGGAGAAGACATAACCGCCCATTGTCATTTAACCGAGACTTCCTTGCATGTAAAAATGCCGAAAAGCGATAACATAGCAAAGCAGAGAGTAAGGAAGAACGAATGACTATATATATATATATATATATATATATATATATATATATATATATATATATATATACGTAAACTTAAAAAAAACAAATGTTAAATGTTTAAACAGCTAATGTGAAGAACAACTAAGGCTAAGATGGCTGATGCTTGGAACGTCACTAGAATTAATGGATGTTGGTATAACACAGTAGTACTGAAAGGAAGGTTAATATGCTTTATTAGAGGAGAGGGAATGGAAGGAATGGAACACCTCTGAGTAAAGAATTTATCATGATTAATACGAAGGGGTACATGATATTTTAATCTAAACATGCAGTGCTTAGCGTATTTAATTTATCATTACAAACAATGATGTGAGCACCAAATTTGTAATTCTTAACAGAGAAGGACATACTTAATTCGTTATTCGAAACACTAAAGGCAAGATCAAGATTTTTTTGGGGGTATTTTCAGAAAAGAGTTCGGTTTGCTAAGTTTTCTCCACATGAATGCCGACCTAATTACGTTCCGTTTCCCAAATAATGACTGAAAATTCATCAAGAGTTCACCGCAAAATGCGACGGCTTCGCATGTGGTAACCCCCTTGGAATTTTTCTTTTTCGTTTCATACATTTCCCAAAGAAAGATTGTATCTGGTGGTAAAGAAGTCGAGTAATTTTTACGGAGAGTGTGGGAGCAATTTTAATTTGGGCAAAGCTTGAGAATATCGCTCACCGCTTTCGTCATTTTTCTTTCCAAATTTTCCACGGCAGAAAACTTCGGCTCAAAATTTGGCAGGTGGTGAGAAAATGAAGTTCTTGCTTCCGGTGCTCTTGGGAGTCATTTTAATTTTTGCGAGTGCAAGGGGATGCCTCCCGCCACTTCTGGCGGCTGTAGTTTTACAATGTTGTTCTTCCGTCTTTCGAAAATTATCCGAAAGGGAACGACATGTACTCCTCCCACGTTTACCACAGTGTATCTCTCTCTGTTGTTATCATTTGGTAAAATCCATTTCAGTCGGATTTAGCACTTTCTGAATGGTAAGGTTCTTTTCTGCAATAACATGACTGTTTGTTTGGGAACGCGTATCATTACTACGTTCGATACTTGGAACTGCGTTGGCAGTAACATCATGAAAGCTTTTGGTAAGAGTTCGTTGTCTCCTAGGGTTAAGGGCACGGGAATTGATTAGTCTATGTATTTCATCGTGGAAAGCTTATATACGGTGAAATTCAGTTTACTTATACATAGAGAAAAAAAACAACAACACCATGGAGAATGTCTCGTTTATTATTTCCTCTGCTGTAGACGGCTTTTGTTCATAAGGGTAAAATTATCAGTAATGTACTGATAGTGATTTCTCTTGATGAAGTTCAAAGGAATGGATTGGGCATATCTGATATTTCCTTGATTTATTTTAATATTACAATTTTGTTGATAAGGATGCCAGGCAAATTAAGGTATACCACTTCACTGAACGACACTCAGTTCGGTGTCTTTATGATGATTCAGGTCGTCATGTTTTGTGCTGTAGGTTTCATTTTTTTTATTTTTTTGTTTGAAAAGCAACCAACATCGTCCGTCCCATTAGTTTCTATAACGTCCATGGCTGGCATGAATGAATTCTTATTGTTTTTAGTTGGAAAGTTAGTTTTCCTTTGACTTGTTGCTAGTTAATCTTTGCACATTCTGCATAATAATAGTTGTAGTATTATAAACAATTTGTCGTGTTCACCATGTCCGGTATGGCATTTCCCTCCGTAGGGGGGTTTAGTGCCGTAACTGCACCTCATACGGTGCACTGTAGGCACTACTTAAGGTTCTTTGCAGTTCGACCCCTAGGTGCAACCCATTTCGTTCCCTTTACTGTATCTCATTTCATATTCTCCATCTTCCGTCTTAATTTCCACCCGCTCCTAACAGGTACACCTGTCAAGACCTTTTACTGTTAAATTCCGTTTCAGCACTGATTGACCTCATAGATCCCAGTGCTTGACCTTTGGCCTAAATTCTCTATTCAATTCAACTACGGCAATTGCGAAAGGAGAGGCGAGTTCTGGTTTTGTTATGGGACTTGGGAACCCGGAGTCGTCGTAATGAAAAACTCGATTACTCTTTGAATTTCGTTTGCTCCATAAAATTACATTAAGGCATAATTGATTTTTAAAGTAATTGTTTCGCTTATACGGGGATCAGCGGTTGGCTTTGGGAGATTTAATATTGATTGAGCTTCCATTCACGTATACTAAGTCTGGCCATTCTCTTATATTGTCGTTTTGGAAACATTCATGGATTGGTGTTATACATATATATATATATATATATATATATATATATATATATCTATATATATATATAGAATATATATATATATAAATATATATGTGTGTGTGTGTGTGTGTGTGTGTGTGTGTGTGTGTGTGTGTGTGTGTATGTATGTATGTCCTGTACCATACGTACGTTTTCTTATAAGGAGCGGCACCTGGAAGGCACAGCCTTCTGGGGTAACGGCAGATTTTTAGGGGCGCGGTTGTAAGGCCCATTCCCCTTTTCTTGAGTCCAGGAAACGCAGATAACCAGTTATAACTGGATGGGTTGTTGCAGTGTCGTATCGTTGGCTGAAGCAATTACTGACGCTGATGTTCATAAATTTAAGGGAATCTTTAATACTATACTTTAAAGGGACCTGATCAGTTTTTATGGTTTGTAAACTATTCAAGTAAACTTACGTCGAGACTGTTTGTTAAAAACTGTCGTTGGTAATATTTACCCCCTTCTCGCTGTTCACTTTTGTGCATGGACACTATACTACAGGGTGTCCATAAAGTCTGGGTACATAGTAAAAACAAATACTTCTTGAAACAAAATAATTTTATTCAATTTTTATGTTGATAAATAATATTTCAACATGATTTCCATCATTTTCAATGCATAATTTGATACGATTTACAAAATTCATGTGAACTCGATGGAATAGATCCTCATTGCCGTCGATTTCAGCACACTGCCTGTTTCTTTAAACTTCTTGACCAATTTCCCGACGGCAGTAAAATAAATAGGTTGACGATAAGGGTGTCCGAAGGTTAAATTCTTCCACAATTTTACGATAAGACCTCCCTTCTCGTCCACTTAAGAGTACCAAATCGATCCCTTCTTCCTTAGACAAAGCCATTTTCATTCTGAGGAGAAAAAATTAAAATAAATAGTAAAATCCCGGTCCCCTATGTACCCAGACTTTATGGACACCCTGTATACCGGGTTAGATTACAGGTTGGTGTATTTTTGATCTCGCACTAATTATGGTAATGATACTCTTGTCATTCATTTTGAGGTATTTTGGCGTCTCTTACATTGCGTTATACCTGTATGCATTCCAACTTTAGTTTTGATTACAAAATCTACGTTGCGGTATACCTGTATGTATTCCAACTTTAGTTTTGGTTACAAAATCTACATTGCGTCATACTTGTACCTATGTATTCCAACTTTAGTTTTGATTATGAAATCCACGTTGCGTTATACCTGTATGTATTCCAACTTTCGTTTGATTACAAAATATACATCGCGTTATACCTGTATGTGTCAACTTTAGCTTTGATTACAAAATCTACATTGTGTTATACCTGTATGTATTCAGCTTTAACTCTAATTACAAAATTTACATTTTGTTAAGCCTCCATGTATTCCAACTTTAGTTTTGATTACGAAATCTACGTTGGTTTATACCTGTATGTATTCCAACTTTAGTTTTTATCGCAAAACCGTTAATTAGTTTAGGGCAATTCACTATTTTCCCATTTCCACATTCTCCATCACGTCAACTCTGCCATAACTTTATATATACACTCAGTCCTGGCAGAAGCGTAAAGCTCCAGGTTAGCATCCGAAAACAAACAAACAGACGCTCGAGTCAGGGAAACGTAAACAAACACTCGTCGTGGCACAAGCGTCAGCTGGTTCTACGAGGACCGAAATCCGTTTGAAATTCATATCCACGTTCCTATAAATCTTTCTTTTATCTTTCCATTTATCTTTGTGCAAGTTATGTAACGAGACCCACAAGCTGTGTTATTTAGTTGAGTTTTATATACACAGACGCATTTCATTTTACCGACGTCAATGCTAAAAAAGAAAATAGTTCATATTCACATAGCTCGCGGTCAGAGCAAGTTCACGTTTTACTTGCATTTTTATATCCCGTTTTTTTATGCGTTGTTTAATTGTTTTATTACGGATGCCTAAAATAGCTTCAAGTGTTGTTACCCGACAGTTCTGAACAATATTGTGAAAAATGTTGCCGTTGAAATAGTTTCAGGATATGAACCTGTTTTTTCAGTCTGCAAATGAAAATGATATAAGATTTAAACGGCAACGGAATAGATATGAATGCGTAAATCTGAAGCTGATTAGGTTTGATATTATGAAACTCATTTTATTACTGCTTAAGTAAAGCCTACAGCATGTAAATTATGATAAAAGTGGATTCCTGGTAAAATATTTTGGTAGCCTGTGGCTGTCATAGATTAATGTAACAATGAATAGGAAATAATTGCTGCAATAGAATTACAGTAATTGGTTATTCAACGGAATATATATATATATATATATATATATATATATATATATATATATATATATATATATATTTTCCGTTGAAAAAATAATTATTGTAATTTTATCGCAGCAATTATATATATATATATATATATATATATATATATATATATATATATATAATATATATATATATATATATATATATATATATATATATATATATATATATATATATATATATATATATATATATATCACACACACACACACACACACACACACACACACACACACACACGCATACACACATACATACATACGTACACTTCTCATCAGCAGGTAGATGATATGGTTAACTTCCAAATCTATTGTATAGCTTTTGTGCTATTGACTGCGAGAGAGAGGTTTGGGTTCAATTGCATAAGGGTTAATCTGTCCTTTGTTCTCGGCTTATCCATTATGTTCTTGCCTTTCAAACACTGTTCTCTAATAATATCAAAGGATTGGATTTTAACCTGTTGAATCTCTAGTTTATTGTATATGGTTCTCTTATACGTACATTGTCCCTTTTATAAATATTTCTATGTTGTATTTCATAGTATCTTTGATATGGTAACGCAGAATTGAAACTTGGCCTAATTTCAAGGTTGTTTTTAATTGTAAGGTGCTTCATTCAAGTGTGTGAGGGCATAGGAGGCATTTTCATTGTGTTCTGGTGTACGTTTCCAAATAATACCTTTTTCATACATGATGTAAATGTGTCTGAAAACAAGCCCAAGACGGGATAACAAACAGTAACTCAAGAATCTGGTTTGCGTTACTGTTTGTGACATGATTGTTTCTTTCAAAGACGCATGATCATTCTGTAAAACAAAACATATGATTGTGATCGGTTGAGCTTGTACTAGGCTCACATTTCATGCATTGGTTACTGGTTATCTGTGCCAAAACCAAAAATGGAATGAGCCGAAATATGGAAAGAGGTAATGCTAGGGCGTACTCCGTAAACGACGCACAGAGACATCGCCCTAACTCTGTGGTAAGGCGAGGGCTACTGCATCAGGAGCGGGTGCAGCTAAAGAAGCGGGCTCACATTGGGTTCAGAGTATGTCAGCTAAATGTTGGGTCCATGACTGGGAGAGGTAGAGAATTGGCTGACTTGATGAGAGAAAAGAAAGTAGATGTTGTGTGTGTGCAAGAAACGCGGTGGAAAGGAAATAAAGCTAAAGAGTTGGGAGATGGATATAAGCTATATTATAGTGGAGCAAATAAACAAGGTAGAAATGGAGTTGGCATAGTACTGTCTAGTGAACTAAAGAACTCGGTAATAGAAGTGCATAGAAAGAATGACCGTATCATCAGATTGAAGATATGTTATGGAGGAGAGATTCTGAATATTATAAGCGCATATGCACCACAAGTTGGTTGCACAGAAGAAGAGAAGGGAAATTTCTGGAGAGACATGGATGGAATAATGCAAGAACTGGAAGAGCATGAGAGGGTGATAGTTGGGGCAGATTTGAATGGCCATGTCGGAAGTGAAAATGAGGCGATTGGGCGGGTGCATGGGGGCCATGGAATTGGGGAGAGAAACCCAGAAGGAGAGAGTGTAGTGGACTTTGCTGTGTCATTCGACATGGCAATAGTAAACACATTCTTTGAGAAGAAAAGGGAACACCTAATAACATATAGGAGTGGGGGAAGATTCTCCAGATAGACTATTTCTTGTATAAAAGGATAAATCTGGTGGAGGTCAAGAACTGCAAAGTTATTCCAGGCGACCATGTAGCCCCCCAACAGGCTGCTATGTATGGACTTGAAGTTGAAAAGGGAAAGAAAAACCAAAGCTAAAGGGATAAGGAAAATTAAATGGTACGAATTACAGAAGGAAGGGGATAAGAAGAGAGAGTTTAAGAGGAGGGTTTTGGAGGATATTGATATAGGGATTGAAGATGTTCAAGAATGGTGGGCACGAAATGCAGCAGCAGTAATAAGAAGGCATGGAAAGGAGCTGCTAGGAGAGACATCTGGTATCATATGGGAAGAAAAGGAGAGTTGGTGGTGGGATGAAGACATTGAGAAAGTAGTAAAAGATAAGAAGGAGACAAAGAAAAGATGGGAAGAGTCACAGTCAGTGGAAGACAGAAATAGGTACAGAGAGAAAAACAAGGTGGTGAAGGGGGTGGTAGCCCAAGCTAAAGCAAAGTCGTATGATGATGTGTATAATGAGCTGGGGACAAAGGAAGGATTAAAGAAGATGATCAAGCTATCAAAGGCTAGAAATAAGAGCACCAAAGATAACACATATCAAACAAATAAAGGATCAAGAGGGTGTAGTGCTTAGAAAGGAGGAAGACATTGTGAAGAGATGGAAAGAATATTTCGAACAGTTGTTAAATGAAGAAAATAATAGACTAATAAGAGAGGATGGGCAAGTGAACATTGGCATGGTAATGAGGTTTTCTAGGCAAGAGGTACTAAATGCACTGAAGAAGATGAAGAATGGGAAGGCAACCGGACCAGACATGATCCCGGTGGAGGCATGGAAAGCATTAGGAGATGAAGGAGTGGATATACTGTACGATCTTATGATAAAGATCCTTGAACAGGAAAAGATACCAAATGAGTGGCGTGGGAGTATATTGATCC
This sequence comes from Macrobrachium nipponense, assembly GCF_015104395.2. Classification (NCBI taxonomy): domain Eukaryota; kingdom Metazoa; phylum Arthropoda; class Malacostraca; order Decapoda; family Palaemonidae; genus Macrobrachium; species Macrobrachium nipponense. Next base: position 1,783,093 of record NC_087205.1, on the reverse strand, counting down.
CAATTTTTAAAGGGAAAGGCGATGTCCAAGAGTGTGGTAATTATAGGGGCATTAAATTGATGTCCCACACTTTGAAGATACTGGAAAGGATGATAGATGCTAGACTGAGAGAAGAAGTACAAATAGGTAAAGAGCAGATGGGATTTATGAAGGGAAGGGGAACAACAGATGGTATATTTTGTCTGAGGCAAATAATGGAGAAATTCGGGGAAAGACAAAGGGACCTACATATGGTATTCATTGACCTTGAAAAGGCTTATGACCGAGTCCCGAGACAAGAGGTATGGAGGAGCCTGAGGGAGAAGATGGTGCCAGAGAAGTATGTGCGATTGATACAAGAGATGTACCGGAATGTATTTACCAGAGTGAGGAGCAGTGTTGGGGAGACAGAAGGTTTTGAGGTGAGAGTAGGATTACACCAGGGGTCGGCTCTGAGCCCATTTATCTTTAACATAGTGATGGATGTTATAATAGAGGAAGTAAGGGAGACAGTACCATGGAACATATTGTATGCGGATGATATTGTTCTGTGTGCAGAGAGCAGGGAAGATCTGGAAGTGAAATTGGAAAGATGGAGACAAGTACTGGAGGACAGAGGAATGAGAATAAGTAGATCCAAGACAGAATATATGTGTACCACCACTGAGGGGGATGATAGAGAAAGTATTCAGCTTGGTGGAGAGCAAATAAGGAGAGTTGAAAAGTTTAAGTATTTGGGATCTTTTGTTAACGCTGGAGGAAGTATGGAAGAAGAAGTAAAACATCGGGTACAGGCAGGCTGGAACAACTGGAGAGCGGCCTCGGGAGTTCTTTGTGACAAAAGAGTGCCGCTTAGGTTAAAAGGAAAATTTCACAAGACGGTGGTAAGAACAGCAATGCTGTATGGTACGGAAACAGCAAGCATGAGAAAAGCAGAGCAGAAGAAGATGGATGTGGCAGAAATGAGAATGCTTAGGTGGATGTCTGGGGTAACAAGAGTGGATAGGATCAGAAATGACTACACAAGGGGGTCAACTAAGGTGGTGGAAGTATCAAAGAAAGTGCAGGAGGGGAGGCTGAGATGGTATGGACACCTGTTGAGGAAAGATGAGGACCACGCTGGGAGACATACTATGGGGGTGGAGGTGCAAGGAAGAAGAAAAAGAGGGAGACCAAGAAAGAGATGGAAGGACTGTGTGAGAGGAGACTTAAATGAGAAGGGAATTGATGAGGCAGAAGCACAAGATAGAAATAGATGGAAACGGCTCATCCGAAACGGCGACCCCATATAAAAATGGGAACAAGCTGGGAAGAAGAAGTTACTGGTTTCCGCAGTGCTTATACTGAGCAAATCGTCTGATGGTTCCAGATTGCTTGGTATTAGTCACAAAACGGCCTTTTTTTAAATACCAGTATTAGTGGTAAATGCCTAACTATACCAGTCTTCTCGTGATCATTTTTGACCGCCAATTCTGTTTACACTGGCATAATATTTTTTATGTTTGCTTAAACGAGGTTCATACTTCAAGATTTAGGCTAATTTCGTGAGGTATTCATTTGGAAAAACTTGCATAACAATACTATAAAAATGTTTTACCTAAATAAAAAAAAGTAGCATCCAGTCGCCAAAGGTTCATTATAACCCCACAGCCCTTTTATATCGAGATTTATGAATTGGTAAATGCTGGAGTCTTACCTGCGGCGTCACGTTTTCTTTCGTTTGTCACATTTACAGAAAACTAAGGCGTGTCGATAGTGTAACAAAGATTTCTGATTTTCTGTTTAAAGTTTTCTTCAGTTGGGGATGAGAAAGTTTTATGTTTTATTCTTGTAACAAGGAAATATTGAGAAAACGTAGGATTACAGAAATGTAGTCAAGCTCAGGAATGTAGTTTAAAGCTCATGCATTGAAAATAAACCCCAGGATCAAGTTTTCGTGAACACTACATAACCTATCACTGGGTGAAAGTTTTTTTTTTTTTTTTTTTTTTTTAATTCTATAACTGTCCCATTTGTGAAGTCATAAGGTGAAGATGTTGACTACTTTCATTGAGGATAGTAATGATAATGATGTGTTAGTAAACGGGCTTAAGAGTTCGGAATTAAAAGAAAGCAAACATAATGTTTCAGTAGGTTGATGTGCGAGGAATGTGCTCAAGCTAAAACTTGGTATTAAATACTCTTCAGCCGCAAGATTTACGTAAGATGTTACATCTGTTTTTCGTCCACTTAGTTACCTAAGACATTTTCAAAGTTATTTGGGGAGTGAGAAAAGTTAATAAAAAGAATTGAGAAGATTCTATATAAATTAAATTCTGTTGAAACAGCTATAATATTCAATGCTAATGCCCTCAGGGAAGGCCTCCTTCATAATAATAATAATAATAATAATAATAATAATAATAATAATAATAATAATAATAATATTCTTTATATTCTTTGGAAGCCTTCCTAGGATCAGTAACCAGTGAGGCTTGTAGTACCATGCCTCTCATTAGGTAATGCTATTAACAGAGGGAATTTATTATTATCATTATTATTATCTCTATATTTGGTAATATACTAATCCTCATAGTTCAATCTCATGATCTGAAATCAAAATTCGTTAACTTTAGCTTCGCTCTATAAATACCACCAAGAGTGCTTTAATCAGTAATCAACGAATTGGTGTCCCTTTTTAACAGCAAAGTTTAGCGTGCAGAGGAATGTATGAAGTAATTTCATTCGAAATGCCTATAGTCAGGAGAGAGAGAGAGAGAGAGAGAGAGAGAGAGAGAGAGAGAGAGAGAGAGTTTCCAATACTTAATAGGAATGGTTGCTAGGAGCTGATTCTCTCTCTCTCTCTCTCTCTCTCTCTCTCTCTCTGTGTGTGTGTGTGTGTGTGTGTAGGTAGGTAGGGGAATGATAGCAAGATACGTCTTGTGAACCTATTTCATTTGAATAGTCGTTAGAAGACAGCAAGCGAGAGAAAAATAATACAAATGCTACGTCTTCCCTTTTTAAATATGAATCTTTAGAATTTTTTTTTGTTAGATTCGAACAAAGCGTTGAAACATCAAAGTGTTTGTTTGACAATCAGAAGGGCAATGCGAAAGAGGACGTCAGTGTTTAGAAAGTCAATACCATCCTTCTTTGTACTTTTCCAAATTGGTGTTCATTTTGAAAACACCTCGAGGCTTTCTCGCAGCATCAAGGTTTTACAGTAAAAACCTCTTAAAGTATAAATGCAGCCTCTTGCCGTGATATTTATTTAGAATTCCACGAAGTGATTTAGGCTCTCCCTATTGCAAAATACCAAAGGTCACGGCTCAAATTGTTACATGAAATGTGTTTTATTTTAAGGAAATGTGCATAAGACTTGAGAGACTTAAGGATAACTTTTACAGACGTCCAAATCCACACTTATCATGTCAGGTGCAGCCAAAGGTTAAAGAACTTCTCTCGCCACATTCATTGTTATTCAAGCAGCTCGGACCATCCTCTTTGAAAAGGCATTGATATATAAAATAATTCGTTTGTACCAATGGTAGTTAATAGAAATGTACATTGCTGTCAAGATATATATATATATATATATATATATATATATATATATATATATATATATATATATATATATAAACTCACAGCCATCAACGGGAATATAAATCTGGCAACCAGATGGGTCCATGACCCTGGTAAACAGACATGCAAAGTATTAACCGTGTCCTTAACCCCGTTAAATTCAGTAATAACAGCTGCAGGTGTCGTGACTAGATGGAAAGAGGAAGGGGCCAGGGTTCTATATGACAGTAAAAGAAGGATGGATGCCACTTAAACGATGAGATGAATATATATATATAATATATAATTATATATCTAATATATATATATTAATTATATATGTATAATTATGTATAAAGTTACATGTATATGTAATGTATATATATTATTATACATTAATATTATATATTATATATATATATTCTATAATATATATATATTAGTATATATATATACTATTAATAGTTGTTATATGTAAGTGTATATATTATGCATTAATTACATTATTATTACTTATAGTGTATATTATAGTTCTATCTATATATATTATATCTATAATATATAATATAATAATATATATTATACATATATATCATATATATATATATATATTAATAATATATAGTATATAATATATACATAAATGGTGCGCTTAATATATATATATATATATATATATATATATATATATATATATATATAGATATATATATATATACTATATAAATTTATAATATGCTAAGTAATGTACTATATGTATATATACATTATACATTATATATATATATATATATATATATATATATATATATATATATACTATATAGTTTATATGTAATGTATATGTATGTATATATATAGTATATATATATATATATTATATATATATATATACATATGCATTTACACGTATTTATTTATTATTTGTGTGTGTGTGTGTGTGTGAGAGAGAGAGAGAGAGAGAGAGAGAGAGAGAGAGAGAGAGACTCGTTTCATGGTCACAAATATTAATCCACGGATATTCGTATAATTTAATATCGAATTTACCTAGGCATGGAATAACTAACACTGAGGGAATTACAATTAGTAAGTTCACCTACCTGGTTAGGATTTACCAAATGTGCTTGCCAGTTATAATTCCCATCAGATACAATGAATTCGATATTAAATGAAACAGAGAAGAACGGAAGGGAGTTTTGTTACCTGTAATTTCTGTTTTCCTTTTCAGAAGAAAAACAAATCGGTTCGGTAGTGTGTAGAAGAAATAATGAAAAGGGAGTCTCTAAATGACAGGCAAATAAATAAAGGATGTAAACTTCGTTAGGTTCCAGTTATGCAGAGATAAAAAAAAATATGGTCGATCGTTTGTGATTTTTGTAACCACTTTAACATCCAATTTGAAATGGCTAGATTTCTATTTAAAAAAAAAAAAGCCTTTTCTATCCGATGTTGAAGAAAACCAAGGTCCGATTGGCCATGATATTTTCAAAATCCGAAAGCTGCGAGGAAATCCCTTGTGGGGGGCGGGGGGCGGGTTGGGGATTTTGCACATAAACCTCAATTTAGCTAAACGACAAAGGAGGATGACATTTATTGCATAAACACGGACGTCCTCTTTCCCGAGGCCTTTTTGAACGGACGACCTTTTGATGTGCAGCCAATTCAATCTGGTCGCATTACAATCGACTAGTTCATATTAAAAATGGGAAAACCGAGGAATTACGTGTGTTTCTCTCTCTCTCTCTCTCTCTCTCTCTCTCTCTCTCTCTCTCTCTCTCTCTCTCTCTCTTTGACACACACACACACACTATCTATCTATCTATCTATCTATCTATCTATCTATCTATATATATATACACGTACGTGAATTCGTCCATGTTAGAGAGAATGCTTCTATCTATCTATCTATCCATTTATCTGTTTAATTGTGTATATATATATATATATATATATATATATATATATATATATATATATATATATATATATATATATATATGTACACGCGTGAATTCGTCCATGTTAAAAAAGGATGCTTAAAAAAAATTCAATAAATAAAAAAGACAATCGTCACAGCGCATTTCCACGCGTAACTACGCAATCGTCGATGAATCCCGTGTGCTGAAAAGTTTTCACTGCAATAATAGCATCATTATCACTCACGAGGGTCGTCAACAGCACAATAATGTCTTACCTGGATTTTTGAGGTCCAGTCTGGCACCCAATCTCTCCGGCGAGTTCTACTAGGTCTTCCTTTCTTCTTCCACCTGTTCATTAACGTATCGTCTCCTGCATACTTTTCGATCTTGACAGCCATCTGAGAACCGCTTCCCTGAAAGGTGTGCTTTGTTGTTAACGATGAGATTTTACCGGTCTAGATATCACTATTTATTCGGATAATTACCTGTAATCATTACGAAGCTTGAAGTTGTTCATTCTCTTTAGATATACGTTCTCATGATGAATCCCAGTCTTAAGATTAAGTGTGTGGATGAACTCGAGAGAGAGAGAGAGAGAGAGAGAGAGAGAGAGAGAGAGAGAGAGAGAGAGAGAGATTTTCTTTTTCTGGCTGCCTTCTTCTCTGTTGTCTTCTTCTCTATTGTGATTATTGGGTAATTGCCATGCAGTTTATTGACCGTTCAGCGAGATCCATAAACAATGTATCAACGTTCTTTTTGGCCTTTCTGGCCTCTTTGTTTTTATTCATATTTGTTTCGAGTAATTGGAACCCTTTGAAAAAAGAAAAAAAGTTACATCCAGGTGTGACAATAAAACCCTCTTTTGTGGGAGCGTTCCCCGCAGATCAGATGTGACCTCCAATGGCGCCTCAGTGGCGTGGTTGGTATGGTCTTTGCCTGCCACCTCGATGATTGCAAGTTTGATTTTCGGGCATTCCAATGAAGGGTGAGCGTTGCGTATTTCTGGTGATAGAAGTTCACTCTCGACGTGGTTCGGAAGCCACGTAAAGCCGTAAAGCACCTTACAAGCAAACAAACAATCAGATATGACCTCGAAGGAAATTAACGTGAATGGTGAATAACTTATTCATTTTCAAAATTTATACAGCCCCTGTTATCTTTGTAAAATGCAGCAGAAATGTTCTTAGGAAAGTGGATTCCGTTTGAAGACAATTCTTGGAAAAGGAGGTTTCCAGAGAAGCCTCTTGCTATACATTCTACCTATTGCATTCCACTTTCTCTTTCTGACAAAGACTCTGCATTTCTCAATGCGAAGGTGCCGGGAAAATGTGAACATGCTTTCCAAAGGACTTCCAGGGCCCGTCTGGTCCTTCCAGACCAGCATTGTATTCACAGGCTCCCCAAAGGTAAATCCTGTAAGAGGCTCAGACTTGTCGGCCATTCGAACTAAAATTCCAAAGTCACGACGTGTTTGTAAATGGAAAGAGGGGAAAGTTTACCTGGGAGGCGGTAGGAGGTTCGAGTCATGGGAAGAGAATCTTGAAAGGGGTTGTGATGTCGGATAGGGGGGGAGGAGAGGGAGTTATTGGAAAGGGGGATAGGGTAAGGTGAAAGAGGGGAGCGGGGATGGTAAGAGAAGGGGGAAGATGAGATGGTGGCGCTTTAGATTGGCTGTTCTCCTGATCTGGGATAAGAAATGGCGATTTCAAGAGCTGAATTATAACTCATGTTTTTGTTGTTGTTGTTGTTGTTGTGTGTGTGTGTGTGTGTGTGTTCCCGTACCTTTCTGTTTTTGCACTGTACCTTTGCCTATCTTATACGTTCTGTGTAACAAGTTTTGGGAAACCGTCCGTTGTGTAACCTAAAATCCATAATATGCATAGAAGTAGCATTTCCTAAAGGACTTCGATGTCGAAATTGTAAAAACCTTATATGCTGTATGCATATCATTTGGACGGTTATAGATGAACAGTGCAAGATATTATTAATGTGATATTCCTGTTGTAAACCGACATATTCTGATTATCTTTACTTTAAAGGTGGTAAGTTATTTTGATTAATATTTAAATATCTCTAGAACTAGGTAAAAACATGCAGTTAGGGACACCTAGTAGATATCAATGGAAATATGTCGATTTGTCAACATCTTAAATCTCTTGCCGATTATAATAAGATAAACTTTAGCTCATGTAGTGGCCTGGGTTCGCCAGACGCGCGGTCATGGCTAATTTTAACCTTAAATAAAATACAAACTACTGAGGCTGTGTGGGGTGTGTTTGAGGATTGGAAGGTGGCTGATCAACATATCAATTTGCAGCCCTCTAGCCTCAGCAGTTTTTAAGATCTGGGGGCGGACAGACAAAAACAAAACATACTAAATAAATAAATAAAAAATGAAATAAATAAATAAATAAAAAGATTGGCCACACTTATTTTTGGCGTGTTAGACTGCTTTCGTTACTGAGCTCTGATGTTCTTATTATTGCTATTTTGAAACTGAGCTGAAGAGGATTTATGGAAAATGGTTCCTGGAAAAGGGTCTCTAGTCGAGCTATCGGCATAAATTCCACCATATTGCCTTCTGCGCCCTCTCTTTGTCAAAGATGTGCATTTCTCAATGCACCAGTGCGGGGGAATTGCTGACGACCTTTCAGAGCCGACGTCGAGAGCTTTATGCCCCTTTTCGTGCCAGTACTGAATTCGCAGAGGCAGAAGAGGCAAAATCCTGCAAGAGGGTCAGCTTCACATCATTCAAAACTGGAATTCCAGATACTGGGGGACTTCCAGCCGCTGGGTGAACGTAGAAGTTGAAGTGTGGGGGAAATGCGAGAAGTGGTTTAGTTTGAGGGTAGGGCCGGGGAGGGAGTGTCAAAGAGATTTTGGGGGAGAGGGGTAGGGGGAAGATGATGGGGAATGGGTTGTAGGGGGAAGAGGGTAGTGGGAGGGTGATGGGAAATGGGTTGTAGGGGAAGGGGATGGAAAATGGATTGTACGCCTTGCTGCTGTTCATGGTTCTAAGAATGGTTTCAGTGAAAATGCCGAGTTAAGAAATATTTTTTTCGTAAGTTGTTTAATATTCTTGATGAACAGACGAATAGAGTATTCATAGAAAATATTAAATAATAGCCGAAGCACTCAATAAGTAAGCAACGTGTAACATTATATCATGTAATTTTTAAGGACGTGTTACTGTACCTTGGTGGTTACATATTGTAACTTTTAGGTGTCACAAGCTGGTTTTATATATTTTTTCATTTTAATTGTTACACTTTGTAAGGTTTTGAGGGACTTTTACTATTTTTTTTTACAGTTATGTATAGTATCAGTTCTGTTCCATCCTAGGTATTATGATCCTTATATATATGTATATATTTTTTTTTTGGGGGGGTGGAGGGTTTGTTTCTTTTGGTGTAACTTTTGGTTATCCTCGGGACATTTTGGGACCATCACTCTATGTTAAGAGCTATATCTCGCATTGTGTATAGACTTTTGTTCCCGCATTGTGATTGTATCCTGTTAAGGATTGCTGTTCTTTGGATTTCTGCTTATCTTCACAACTGTTGATGCTCGAAGACTGGATTTGATATCCCTTTCTATTGCGATCTCGGTAACTGAAGGAATGAAGCGCTTTTGAACAAATTCATGCCGAGGAACTGAAAGTTCTTAGGGCCTAAGATAGTTGGTGGTAGAAAAGACGTCAACTACTTTGTGTTAGCAGCCATCATCATTGAAAATTGCATGTCGAAAGTACACTAAACACTTGATAAGTATATATAGAACAAATGTTTAATAAATTTGGGTCTCGGGTGCCGATTGGATGTTTATTATTGAAGCTGCTTCGTTATAACGTCCTTCAACTCTGTCGCAAATTTATGAAATTTATGCAGCGCATTTTATTTTCCTTCATTCCGGACTTAGAGTCATTATTTGTTTACGAGCGCTCGTTGCAGATTTAAACATTACAATGGCCAAGTAGATTCCCACCGGGAGTCGTCTTCCTTCTGACACTTTACCAAACTTACGGTCTTTAGGCAACAGTCCGCGCTGGCATAAAGCCTGCTTAATCTAAACCAGGCAACCATAACCAAAGGAAATTGTTTTGGACTTAGAATAATTTTAAATTATTCGGGGTTTCTCTCCTACTTAGCATTTCTCCAAATCTGTTCTCCTGCAAAATTTACTCTCAGTGTGGGATTCCCTGGTTTATAAATTTCGCTGGAAACCGCTTTGTTTAGAGTTCTGAGAAATTTACGCTCTCAGAATTTATGAAGTTGAGTGAAGTGGCTGGGAGGTTAGTGCTCAAGCAGTAGAGTAGAATTTAGAGGAGGAAAGGAAATGCAGAAGGAGGGAGCAATTAAATGAAAGAACCCGACACCGAAATGAAGAAAATTGACCTTAATTTACCTTAGGAAATACAGGCGCCTTTGCAAGGGCAGGGACGCAAGTTATACAAAAAAATGGTAACTGAACATTACATACTAAAAATCACAGAAGCTTATTTGTTCTAATCAAAATTACCTAAAGAAAAGTTAAATGTAATTCTCATTAATTTGCAAACTGACAAGTTACTTTTTTGAGCAAAAAGAGTACCATGGATACCTGGCTATGTTTTCCCACAATGTGAAAACTGGCAGAGCGACGATTTCGGAGGGAGCGGCTAAAAACAGAAGGCATTGTAGGTCCTTTGGAAGTGGGCAGTAGGACCGAACGGTTTTTTGAAGTAAACCCTTTCTGAAAGATCCGGATTCCAGACGTTTGTTGCAGGTAGCAGAAGGGCTAAGTGAACTCCCTTGGATGACCCATGTCTAAAATAATTCAGTTGCTAAGAAATGACAACTAAATCCCGAGTTAACAGAGACTTTCCGATATCATTTATTCATAGCAGTGAAAAGATTAAAGGAGCTTTTAGGATACAACCAATACTAAAGGCCCCGAATTTAATATTCCGCAGATGGAAGGCAGGTAAATTACACTTTTTGGAGAGAGATTTACTGCTCAAATACGTATGAATTGTTCGGTAAATAACGCGCGCACATTCACTCTCGCTTTCGCCTCGGAGGCTTATGAAGTAAGTGTGCTGTCATGAAAGTTGGCTTCCTAAATATCCTTTGAGCTTCTGCTGAAAATATGCACCATGCCCAAGAGAAGGTCGCCGCCGCCAAACGGCTTCCATTTCATTTTTAATGTTGGCCAAGTTTTCTCTATGGCAACAAGTTGTGATGGAATTTCAGCCTCCGGGAACCATTGTCCTTTGTGGGGAAAAAAAAAAAAAAAATCGATATGGTCTTGACCTGCCACCTCGGTGGCCGCGAGTTCGATTCTTGGGAATTCCAATGAGGGGTTAGAGATGTGTATTTCTGGTGATAGAAGTTCACTGTCGAAGTGCTTCGGAAGTCACGTAAAGCCGTTGGTCCCGTTGCTGAATAGCCACTGGTTCCATGCAACGTAAAAACACCATACAAACAAATAAACAAACAAAACCGGCCGCAGACGGAATAGTATTCGTCAGTAGTTTAATGATAGAAGTTGTTAATTATTCCAAATAAAAATGGTGTTGGTACCTACCCCACCCTCGGAGAAAATTGCAGATTCAGACACAAAATGAATAATTATGATGAAGGAAGATGAAATATTATGGAAAAGTTGGATTTTTTAATGTCAGAATTTCTGGAAATGAAAAAAAGAACAACATACCAGAACAGGAAAGAGACATGGGAAAATCCTTATTACTACCAATATTAAATGAAGGAGAAAACACGCAAACCATCATAGTGATGAATGCGCAGGGTTTAGTTACGAGTAACTCAAAAAGAAAAATAGAGTACTTAGAAGAACTAACCCAAAATGAAAAGAAAATAGATATAATGAATATAAGTGAAACCTGGTATTCCCAAGAGACTGGGAATGATGATCAAATAAAAGGGTTCCAAACTTATAGATCAGATAGAAAAAATAGGAATCAAGGGGGAACCGCAATATATGGGAAAGACAAAAAACAAGGAAAAATATATGAGAAATATAGTAACTCAGAATGTGAACTAATAGCGGTAGAATTTGAATCTGAAAAATTGATGAACATAGTAATATATAGACCTCCTAATACTAAAGAGTTTGACTTAATAATTGAAAAATTGGATGATATATGTAGAAATCACAAGGACTGGACTATTCTCCTATCTGGTGACTTCAACTTTCCTTTCGTAGAATGGAAAGAACGAATAGGAGACTGTGGTTGTACTTATACATATAAAAAAGAGAGTAATAGTAGTGCAGAAGATAAGAGGCAATTTGAAAAGCTATTAGATATGCTACTAGAATACAACATTCAACAAATAAATCACCTGCCAACAAGAAAGGAAAATACTTTAGACCTAGTATTTGTGAACGAGATGAATTATGTTAAAGAAATAATAGTTTATAATGCGAGTATTTCAGATCATAATGTCATAGAATTAACAGTTCATTCCAAAGCAAGTGAAAATAGAGATAAGCAAGAAATGAAAAAGTGGGAAGGATATGGAAAATACAACTTCTACAGTAAAAATATAAAATGGTCAGAAATTAATGAAGAATTAAACAAAGATTGGGATAACATTTTCGTAAGTGATGACATAAGGGTAAATACGGAGATATTATATAAAATATTGGAGAAAATAGTGGATAAATATATACCGAAGAAGAAAAGTAAACATCATTCATGCATACCAAGAGACAGAAGGATCTTGTTCCAGAAAATCAGAAAGTGGAAAAAAGGTCTTGCAAAAGAAAAAAATGCATGGAAAGTTATAGAACTAAAAAGTAAGATAGAAAATGCAGAACAAAAGATTACACAATCAAAAGAAAATGAAAAACGGGACTTGGAAGAAAAAACCCTATTAAATATCAAGCAAAACCCCAAACTATTATACTCATATGCGAAGAAGATGAATAAAAGAAGAATAGAAATAGGCCCTCTGAGAATTGAAGGGAGATTAACGAATGAAAAAAAGGAAATTTGCAACATACTGGCAGAACGATATAAGAGAGAATTCACCCCTAGAATAGATAATGAAGATAATGATATAGAAGTAAGGGACGAAAATAGTGAATATTTAGCTGACATAGAAATTAATGAAGCTGATATTGTGCAGGCAATTAATGAAATTAAAAATGGAGCTGCTGCAGGGCCGGATGGAGTCCCTGCTATTTTGTTAAAGAAAGTAGTTCATTCTATCGCAAAGCCACTTGCAATATTATTAAGACAAAGTGTAGATACAGGCAAGATTTATGATGAGCACAAATTAGCATATATCACCCCTACTTTCAAAAGTGGATCAAGACTAGAGGCAAGTAATTATAGGCCTGTGAGTCTAACATCACATATTATGAAAGTGTATGAAAGGGTAATGAAGAAAAATATTATGAAACATTTAATAAAAAATAATTTGTTTAATATAGGACAACACGGTTTCGTACCCGGAAAAAGTACACAAACCCAACTGTTAGTCCACCGTGAGAACATATTCAAAAATATGAAAAGCGGAAATGAAACAGATGTGGTTTATCTAGACTTTGCAAAAGCTTTTGACAAAGTAGACCATAATATATTAGCAAAGAAAATTAGAAAACACAATATCGTAGATAAAGTAGGAAGATGGTTAAAAGAATTTTTACACAACAGAAAACAGATAGTTATTGCAAACGATGAGAAATCGGATGAAACCAAGGTAATATCCGGTGTGCCACAAGGTACGGTGCTAGCTGCAATATTGTTTGTTATTATGATTGAAGACATAGACAGTAATGTTAAGGATTCGGTAGTGAGTAGTTTCGCTGATGACACAAGAATAAGTAGAGAAATTACTTGTGATGAAGATAGGAACGCTCTACAAAGAGACCTTAACAAAGTATATGATTGGGCAGAGGTAAATAGGATGGTATTTAACTCTGATAAATTTGAATCAATAAATTATGGAGACAGAGAAGGAAAGCTATATGCATATAGGGGACCTAATAATGAGACAATCACAAATAAGGAAGCAGTCAAAGACCTTGGTGTGATGATGAATAGGAACATGTTATGCAATGATCAAATAGCCATTCTGTTGGCAAAATGTAAAGCAAAAATGGGAATGTTGTTACGGCACTTCAAAACAAGAAAAGCTGAACACATGATTATGCTTTATAAAACATATGTTCGTAGTCCACTTGAATATTGCAATATGATATGGTACCCACTATCAAAAGGATATTGCACAAATAGAGAGTGTACAAAGGTCCTTTACAGCTAGAATAGAAGAAGTTAAGGACCTAGACTACTGGGAAAGACTACAATCCTTAAAATTATATAGTCTAGAAAGGAGAAGAGAACGCTACATGATAATTCAGGCATGGAAACAGATAGAAGGAATAACAGAAAATATCATGGAACTAAAAATATCAGAAAGAGCAAGCAGAGGTAGATTAATAGTGCCCAAAACTATACCAGGAAAAATAAGGAAAGCACACAGAACATTAATCCACTACGCACCAGCATCGATAATGCAGCGTCTATTCAATGCGTTGCCAGCTCATCTGAGGAATATATCAGGAGTGAGCGTAGATGTGTTTAAGAATAAGCTCGACAAATATCTAAACTGCATCCCAGACCATCCAAGATTGGAAGATGCAAAATATACCGGAAGATGTACTAGCAACTCTCTGGTAGACATTAGAGGCGCCTCACACTGAGGGACCTGGGGCAACCCGAACGAACTGTAAGGTCTGTAAGGTCTGCTCTATATCTCTTATCATGGCGTATATATGTAAGAAATAATTAACAAAACGCACGAATTACGTTCAGGTAATTGCCCATGCCCGACCTCGCCCCACCCTGCTCTATATAATTATCGTAATTCTGCATATCTCAAGTGAGAGGAGAGCGTCTTTCAAATGAAAGCTAATGTAGTGAGACTTCCGATAACCAAATGAGGAATACACTGATTAGACTTTTTTTTAAATTTTATTTCCCTGTGATTGAAGTGAAAAACCAGTTAGATGACCATTAGATGACCATTAAGTAATAGCGGGAGCTTATTGAAGATTATATCATCTTTTTGTTTTCATTAATTTTTTTTCTGGACTGCAGTCGATGTTTTGTCACATATGGACGTCATAATTCTGAGGAAGCTTGTTAAAGAAGTTAAGGGCATTTTAGTTTTGACTCATAATAAAATTAATAATATTGCATTTGTTATTAGATTTACTTGAAAATTAAAAATATCCAGGTAAAAACATAGTCAGAGAATTGTTTATCAACAGGGGGATTAATTGCTTTTGATAAAACATTGCAGCTCATATTATGGCGTGGTTTTTGGTAGTTTGGCCAAATACAAAATTCCCTTCTTCCAGCTAGATAGAAAGAAGAAATCATAGGGTACACTTCATGTGGTTCACTGTAGGCCCTCTAGCTTTAATCCCTTTCGTCCCTTTTACTGTTCCTCCTTTCATATTCTCTTTCTTTATCTTGCCTTCCACCATTTCTTGACACTTGATTCGCGATGCAAGTTCATCGAGGTTTTCCTCCTGTTACACCTTTCAAACCTTTCACGGTCAATTTCCGATCAACGCTAAATGACCTCACTATACTCTGTTTTTTTCCATCTGTCCATCCGCCTGTGGTGTTTTTGTATGGTAACACTGCGTCCCGGGCTTTAGACAGTTACATTCAGCTTACATTCAAAGATTATAATAATATCCTATTTCGAATATTAACGGTGTAATTCGCATACAGTAAATTATTAAAACACTTTTCAGTTGCAAATGTACGCCCAGATATCCTTTTATTTACCTAAAACTTACACATACCGTAACTATCTAAAGCCTGGGACGCAGTGGTACCATACAAAAACACCACAGTCGGATGGACAGATGAAAAAAAACAGAGTATAGGTCCCAGTGCTTGGCATTTGTCCTGAATTCTGTATTCAGTTCAATTCAACGTTTATCATATCATGTAACCTTATGTTTATGAAATTCGTTTGAACTCGTGATAAAATATTTCAAATATTTTTCTTGTTAATCGTGATAAGAGCTGACTATTTAAAACAATGGTCTTATTATGCCTAGCATTTACCATAGTCAGTACTTGAATAGCTATTAATATTTGACTTGAGTTTGACAGATATTTAAATAGTTCTATTATGTCCTCGAACGTTGAGCTAAACGTTCTTTACGACTATCGTTAGTGATGGTCAAGTATTTTCCATATAGATCTTGAATAATACCCAACATTATAACATTTATCATGATCAGTAACTTAGTATTTTAACCTCTTTATTAACCTTTAATTAAAAAAAGATTTTTATAATTGCAAACAGTAAGATTTTTTTTCTTACTTTCGTAATAAATCTTTGGTACCCTGAATTTAAACAATGGTTTTTAATCGGTTTTATATCCCCAGTTTTATCTTTTTACAGTAAAAAAATACCCGTGAAACAAAATAAAAATGAAGAGCGATGATGAAGTGAAAATCGTTCTCTCGTTTTTCGTCTGAGAAACGAGTAAAAACACTTAAAAATAATAAAGGGAAATGAAAATAACACAAAGAATTAAAGTGAAGTAAGCTTCTCCAAAACCCTTAATCCATCACTGCTCAGTAATTCAGACCTGCACGGAATAAAGAAAACGAGAGAGAGAGAGAGAGAGAGAGAGAGAGAGAGAGAGAGAGAGAGAGAGAGAGAGAGAGAGAGAGAGACCCTATTTATTTATTTATTTATTTTCAGATGGGTTTTGTCAACAAGTTGTCGTAACTTGGTGGTGTAGGTTTCATGCAATTACGGCATGATACCCATCTGATCATCTCCGTTTTTTGTACCTTATAGAAGAGAGAGAGAGAGAGAGAGAGAGAGAGAGAGAGAGAAGAGAGAGAGAGAGAGAGAGAGAGAGAGAGAGAGAGAGAGAGAGAGAGAGAATGGCATCTGGCCAGATCGAGATTGAAAAGGGAACAGACCTTGGATAAATTTTTGAAAGAGCTTCTTCCACGAAAGTTTACTTTCTATCGCGTCGAAGGAAATTACTCTGCCGAGTTCTCTGTTTACATTCTCGGTCTCTCATTGGCTTCACTGCCGGATCTTGTGGTGATCGGGACCAGCAGCGATATTTTCTGTTTGGCCAGATCACGAAGATCTCCGGGAATTTCTGGTCAAGCTCAATAATTTAGTCCTTTCTGTTATATTTACTGAAGAGGAAGAAAGAAATTGTAATTTGAATTTTCTTGATGTAACAGTCCATAGACACCATAGAAAATGTCTACTGTTCAGTCTTTCTTTTGTTCATTAATATTCCAATCGCCATCAGAATGATAATTTTTTTTTTTCTGGGATGTTCCTAAGGACTCTGCGGGTCTGTAGCCTGCAGCTTAATGACGCTAAGTGTAGATGTAGCATGGAAAAGAGCAAGGAAAACATTCTATCGTTGTTGTCAGTGATATTAATGTTAGGAGTATAGTAATAAAAAAATTCTCTTGAAGATATTTCTGGTTGCATATATGAGATTCCTTGTAAAAAGTGTGGTAAAATATATTACGGACAAACTGGAAAATCACTTTCACAGCGAATCAAACAACACCAATATTCTGTGAGAACTGGTCAAATGTCGAATGCATTATTCGTACATATGAGAGATTTAGATCCTCCTATTAACTGGAGTGAAGCAAGATCCTTAATGCCATGTAGCGACGCAGTTAAAAGGAATATCATTGAATCTTGTTTCATCAAATCAAGTAATGGAAGTGTTCTGTATTTAAGTCTTGGTTTGTTTAAACTCGATGCCTTCATAATTAAAAAAAGTTTTAGATAAATATAAGCAACAAAATTAATATATTCAGTTTTATACATGCTTTGGACTTTGTGTGGCTAAGCGTATCCCTTATGGTTAAGACTCTGGTTTTAATTTGTGACCGCGTGATCTCGGATTATCCTGGATTATCTCTCTGATTTTTACCCTTTTTGTTTACTTTGTAACCTTCTTTTCCTATTGTATTTCATTTGTGCCTCGACAATGCCTGAATAAAGGCGAAAACGCTACTATTGTTACATATCATTTCTGTGGCCGTACTCGATTATAATATAATCAGATATATATATATATATATATATAATATATATATTATATATATATATATATATATATATATAGATATATATATGCTGAATAATGTTTTCCTTATGTAATTAATCAGTTTGTGATAGCTCTCATTTCTGAGGGGAGGTGATGAGAAATAGAGGGGTGTGGCTTTTGGGGAATTGGGGAGGTGCTATATCTTTGGCAGAATTATGTCTAATTGAACAGGTTGTCGGAGCAAAGGGCTAATGCTTCTTTAACCATTTTTCTATATGAAACGAAATCTAATACTTTTGTCGTACAACAAGAAATGAAAATCCACCCTGGGGTTACTGCGCCTGGGTTGACACACGGAGAGAAACAAAAGTTTTTGTTCATAGCCATCTCCCTTTTTTATATATATAGAAGAAAGGGAAAGCCAATATCCCTTTGGTCGAAAAGGCTTTTGCCTCCTGTAATGAGTTATGATTCTTACCTTCCCTCTGGTTCCGAGTGGGATGAGAAAGATTTTTTCTCTCTCTTTGATGAGGTCTTTTCCTTTTTTTGGTCTGTCTTTTATTGTTGGTCAAGGAACTGATGAGGGTATTGTCTTTTTTCTCTACTTTTAATCTTTTAGTTCGTTGTATGTTATTTGCATAGTAAATCATGCGAAAAAACTTGAATGGGTTTGTTTGTTTGTTTATTTGTTTGTTTTTATTTTATTTTATATTTTTTTTTATTATTTTTTTTTTAGATACAGGGGATGTTCCCGGACGTTAAAGGTAATTTTTATATTTTGTTTTGTTTTGTTTTACGCAAAGTTTCTTTGAGCTGTGGAAGAGGGAAAGAGGGATTCTTCCGAGTTGGAAGGAAAATTTCAAGAAGTGGAAGTTTTTTATTCAATTCTTGGAACGGTCTTATGGTGTTGTATCCCAAGATTACTAAATGAGAGAATACGCGTTCATTCCGAATTTCCATACCTTTTGGTGGTCTGTTTATTATCAATATTTTTGAAACTTGAAAGATACCTGATAGGCACATCATTTCTGCCTACATGTGCTTGTATGTTAAATAACTAAAAAAGATTTTTTTGTCATGTTCGCCTTTCTCATCCCAAATGTCTGCTTATGTAGATCGTTGTCACCGGAAAACTTTAAGGTACTGAAAATAATTCAAGTTGCAGTACAAGTCTTAATGGATACTTATTTTATTTTTGGATACAATTTAGCATCCGGCCTTCAACGTGGAACATTTTTAAACTGAAAATTTAAGATGTTGAGGCATCTGAACCTTTATAAAAATATCGGCAATTACAAAAACAAAAATGATTAAATTGAAAATTTATTATATCGAGGCATTTGAACTAGTATAAAAATGTCGGTAATTGCAAAACCAAAAATTAATAACTTTCCCCACATCCACACGTGTAAATGCCCATATTGATAAAAGAAAGGTCGGTGGGTAAACAAAAAGGGTTGAATTAATATTTGAACTGTCATTTTTGTCCATAGTCACATTTATGAATATATAATAATAATAATAATAATAATAATAATAATAATAATAATAATAATAATAATAATAAAATATGGAAAGAACGCGGTTCTCCGCTTCCATGCTTTGAACTAAGCAAAACGTTTCACCCCCGAATTCTTCTGCTTTAAGGATGTTAATGCGTGCGTGACTTTTACCTAATGAAGGGGCTTAATGTAAGTATTAATGATGCAGTTTCACCTCTGAGGACGACACCACTACACACGGACATCAAACAAGTATGTAATTGAAAAAAAAATTGAGGGGTAAAGGTGCCTTCGTCTAAGGGTGAGTTTACACTAGGCTTCCCCCCACGCTGTATGTGTAAGACTCGTCACCAATTCCTCCCCAATTCTTGTTAGCCCCGCCTACTGGACTGCTCATCAAGAGTCACAACACACCATTAATTCACCCTAATGAGCACTCCAGTAGGCGGGGCTAACAAGAATTTAGGAGGAGTTGGTGATGAGTATTAAGCATGCAGCATGGGGTGAAGCCTAGTGTAAACTCACCTTAAGGCAGACTGACTTCCATCTTCGGTATCTCTTTGTGTTGGCGTTTAAAGTAGAATGCTTGGAAGTCTCTGTAACAATTTTACTTTTTTACTTACCCAGTGGCATTGTTCCTACGGTCAGCCCTTTTGTTTCAGCCGGGTTTGGGATCTGGAACGCATACAGAAAATACCTGCTTACAATACTAGAAAGAGTCCCTAATTAACGGTTTCACCTTTTGTGCATTTGTTTGTCGGTCAAATATTTGTATTGATATTGTACTGAATTTTTCTTTATTTGACGGTTGTTATCCTGTGACACAGTGCTAATGATTTAGTGCATCAGTTTTTTTCAGGGGGAAATGAAGATAATATTTGTATAAACAAAGAGAGGGCCATTTTTTATCTGTAAGCCTTATAATGAGAAGGAAAAAAAGCATTGGCTTTTATAATTTATCTTAATGTCATAATTCGGAATGAGGACATTTCTAAGTGGAACAAGCTCTCTTGTTATAATTTGTTTGTCGAATCGAGTGATTTATTTCCATTAAATTTTCAGTAATCTCAGTCCATTTCGTTCTTTTGTTACTTTTGACATCACTGTTGCAGTTACAGACAGACCTTTCACTTGTTTTCTCGTAGATACGCGCGTCGTAACATCACAGTCAAGACATGAATCATGAGAGTGGTCATGTTTATCGCGTTAGTTTTATTACTCGAGATTTGCATTATTTTTTATGACACGATCCCAAACGATCCCACAAGTTATTAATTTACAAACAATTCCTTAATTATTATTATTATTATTATTATTATTATTATTATTATTATTATTATTATTATTATTATTATTATTATTATTATTATTAGGCAATTCTACACCCCTTATTGGCAAAGCAGAACAACGTCGCCTATAGGTATAACTTTCGATGAATATGCAATGAATGGTGGGTATATATATACATACATGTATGCATGCATGCATATATTATATGTATACCCATCATTCACTGCATTTTCATCGTGTCTAATGTCATTTGATATGTACCGGGGAAGGGCCTATCATGTCCAATTAATATTATCTGTATGCAAACATCCACATCAGCCGTCATTTTCAATAATTTTATCAATTTTATATCATGAATTATTCTAGTATTTCTATTAAATCTATTATTTTCACAATGTACAACGCCATTTTGCGAAATTGGCAATTTTCCCTTAATTTATTTATTGACAATAAATTGGAAATCGAAAGTTATAGGAGACGTTGTTCTGCTTTGCCAGTTAAGGATGCAGATCTGGATAATAATAATAATAATAATAATAATAATAATAATAATAATAATAATAATAATAATAATAATAATAATAATAATAAAAATAATAATAAAATGAATTTGTATACACGTATATATATTAATAAATAAAACGTATGGGTATATACAGCTATATTATTAAACAAGTAAACGTACAGTAATATCTTCATAAGGTACATATTAAAGAAAATTATATACCGCTATTATATTGTTCTTAAGATATATATTAAGAAAATTATATACTGTCATTATATTGTTTAATAAATAGATGTACAAGAGTATCTTCAAAAGCTTTATATTAAAAAAAAAAACTTGGTTTAATCATGTAGGGCAGGCAAATGTTTTGCCTTCTATGAAGTGAATGTGAAATAACCAGATCAGAGAAAGTAAAAGTAAATTAAGAAAAACTAGAAATAGAAAAGATAAATAACTTCGAGCTACTTGCATGTAGAAATGTAGCTACTTATAATTAGAAATTTCTCTTATTAAAAGATGCGGGAGAATTATATAGTACAATTATTTTTTAGGCAAAAAAATGTCTATTGATAAAGCATTACGCAACAAGTAAATTCAAACAGACTCGACGCGTAGAGAACCATTTCGTGATGTCATTGCTTGCTTAACAACTCTGACAAATGTTTACATCCGAATTTCTATATTATTCATTGCAGTGATTCACCTTTGACTCTTCAGAGCTCCTCACGCTTCAAAGGGAGCTGTATCGTATTTACATTCGCTCAAAATCCCCACTTTTTCTGTTAATGTCGCTGCCCCCCTTGTTTTTTTTTCTCTCGTCTGAAAGGGTGAACGAATTTTTTAAAATTATCGGAGCGTAAAAGTGTAGTCGAAAATGAATCGTTCTGATGGCAAATAGACTAGCCCATTCATTAGCTTTTCAAGTATAAGACGTTGGTTCCTCGACAGAAATTCGTATATTGGCCTACTTCTAATTGTTACCGTTTTCCTCTTTATTTTCAAGGATTATGTCTCGTTTTTTTTTCTTTACCATACAATTTTCTACGTCTGAGGCGTTCACTGCATCGTTCGTTTTCTTAACAAAAAACGTAATCAAAATAGGGTTAAGCCAGTCCTTAATCAGGACAGCAGGAAACACTGCTTATGAACGAGAAAACAGACGTTAAAAGTCTCGTATCTTCGGCAGTGAGTCACTGTTAGTCCCAAAAGTAAGTGATTTTTTTTGTTATTTGAGTTTCGTTTGTGTTTGATTTTTAATTTTGCGTTTGATTTTTTTATTATATTTTATGTTCACGCAAACATTTATCTGTACTCTAATTAGGGGCTTTATTTACTTTATTCAGCAAATGTTGTACTTTCATCTTACCTACAGGTGTTTTTCGACACTAATTCTTAATAATTTGTTATGGTTTAGGAATTATGCCTCGATGTCGGAAGTGTTATGAAAACAACGTCGAGACTGTCAGTGACGACTGTCGTATTCAGAGCGTAAACATAACACGGGTAACTCGTCGGTACTTAGTCAGCGTTGTCGAGTGGTGAAATGTTTCGCCAGATTTTGGAAAATGTGGTTAAATTTCACCCCTTACAGTGAAGAACATTTTTATGAGAATGAAGATGAGAGACGTGCTTA
>NC_087205.1:1750644-1755644 GCF_015104395.2 Macrobrachium nipponense | reverse complement strand
AGATGGCACAAAACTAGCCTGTTGTAACCGCAAAGGCCAACTCTCTCTCTCTCTCTCTCTCTCTCTCTCTCTCTCTCTCTCTCTCTCTCTCTCTACTGAAGCATGCTATGTTGTTCAAAGGCGAAACTCGTTCACGGACGGCCATTGTTTTTGTGTTGATAATAATATTAATAATAAAAATAATAATAGTAAAATTTTAATGATAATAATAAAAATGATGATGATGATGATGATGATGATGATGATACTTCCATCCAAGTACAAGTAATTAAAATGCGTATCGTCATATGTTTAGGTAATATATTTTAGGTTTTTGCACTGTATCGTGCTAACAGGATTTTCTATCTAATATTTTACTACATTTATTGTCATTTGTTCCATTTTCCTGTCCCAACAATAATCGTCATTTTTTCCTGGTACCTTTTTACGCATTCTGTCTTCAAACTAATACAAACTATAGTTTGCAGCTGCAATAACTAGTATTTGTTTTTCTTGTAATCCTGTCTATAGGTAAATTGAGATAACTGGTCATTGTTCTTCTTGTAATCTTTTCTATTGGTAAATTAAGATAACTAGTACATTTTTTTCCTTTAATCCTCCGTATAGGTAAATCAAGATAACTAGCATCTGTTCTTCCTGTTATCCTTTATATATATATAGGTAAAGTGTGATCTTCCTGTAATCCTCTCTACAGGTAAATTAAGATCACCAGTATTTTTCTGTAATCCTCTTTACAGGTCAGTTAAGATAACTGTATTTTGTTCTTGCAAGTTTTTCATGTAATCTTCTCTATAGGTAAAATGAAATAACTAGTATTTGTTTTTCCTGTAATCCTCTCTATAGATGAATTGAGATAAAGCGGCAAAAACACTTCAATATCTACCCCTCATTTTTGTTATAGGTTCCGCATATTTGTCAGTTCATTTGCTTTTGTAATATTTTTAAATTGTAAAGAGTCTTTATGGTCATCCTGTATTCATCTTGCTTGAAACTGCCTGGCAGTATTTCTAAGCGGAGTTGAAGGTGGCTGATAAATGTCTTTCGTGATTAATAATCTGTCGGCTGATTACATCAAGTGCAATTTAAACAACATAGCTGTTTGTCATCATGATTGCAATGCGTATTCTTTGGATATTCTTTGGATATTGCATGATTTCAGCTTCATCCGAAAGTCGCCTCCATTTCCCAGTTTACTGTCAATACTGTCAAGTTTCTGTTCTCGGTTCTGAAAGTTTAAATGAAGCGTGATTTTAAGAGCAGTTGAGGCAGCAAGCCATATGGGTTTGGTCACTATAGTAGATTCGTATACCTCACCTGAGGTATACGTTTGAAAGACGTATCCCCCAGGAGAGGTGGAACATAGATCCTACCCATGTGAACTCTCGAGAGAGACTGAGAGTTTCCAGCCCTGTGATTGGCTCATCAACAGCCAATCAGGAGCGTCGTAAGGGACTGGCCTAGACATCAAATGCCCGGTTGATCTGAATCTACTATAGCAGCGAATGTCAATTAACGGACGGATTTCGATCCTTCTCACTTTTTAAAAATCGACAAATGAAATGAAGGCTTTTGTTCAGCGTGCACGAGATGATTTATTGCCTATATGACGAGACTAGTTTTTATCGGAGTGTTCTAAGCAATTATTGTTGATGTGGTGATAATCATTCAATTCGGCGAAATGGGGCTTAGTGTTGTTGTTCATAAAATGAACTTCATAATGATTTAATAATGATGCTTTTAATTATTAGTTTTTATTTAAGCAGTGATAATTATTCTGAGAAGAGATGATTAGTTTCATTAGTTGCTGATACGATAAAAGCAATTATGGTGGACAGTCGTTATTTTTTGTTTAAGCGATGGTTCATTTTTATTAAGAAGAATATTGCCATGATGTTATTACAGACTTCGAGCATTGATGTGATATCATTATCGTTGCCGTGATAAGGGTCAGGATGATTAACACTGAGCTTTAACGTCACAAGGTCATCTTTCTTGATTTTCATGTTTATATTGCTATATTTTTATATTTATCTCGCTTCGCAAATAGACAACCTTTTCTCTCTTTTTTTTTTTTTTTTTTTTTTTTTTCATTCAAGAGCCAAGGCTGTTGCTACTTTTGGGGATGGCCACCCCAAAAATTACCTCTCTCTCTCTCTCTCTCTCTCTCTCTCTCTCTCTCTCTCTCTCTCTCTCTCTCTCTCTCAGGCCTAAATTGAGGGATGGTTTTGAATTGGTCATCCCATAGACATCTGCATTAAGAGGAAAAAATGTTTATGGTCCATATGAATGCAAAAAAAATGTTGAATTCTCTCTCTCTCTCTCTCTCTCTCTCTCTCTCTCTCTCTCTCTCTCTCTCTCTCTCTCTCGCAGGCCTAAATTGAGGGATGGTTTTGAATTGGTCGTCCCAAAGACATCTGCACTAAGAAAAAATAAATGTTTATGGTCCATATGAATGCAAAAGAAAAAAATTGAAGTTTGGTAATAATGATAGACCTCTCGCATTCCACTGCCTGAAAGATAGAAAGAATATTCTCGTTGCGTTCTTTCGACAGTGAATTAGTGTCGTCGACTGCACTGGGTAACAGCCAGGGCAAAGAAGGAGAAGTAAGACCAGCAGCCTCATCCTGAAAGGGTTTGCTAACCTTAAAATAAATACGAGTCACCCCTTTGAAAAGAGATAAGATTCATTTTCTTCGTACAGTCTCCCGTTAATTCATTCTCGGCGGAGGGAAAAATTCCAGCGCAAATAATTTTTTGTTAAGAGAAGCAATAATTAATGTTAATTAGAGACGAAATCACTAATGCGGAATTTTAATGAGCTTCATTATCGTATGGAAAAAACTAATTCTAGTTTAACATCGTCAACAGCATGTTTTTCAGGGGAGAAAAAAAAAATTTTTTTTGGGCGGCCGGTTTTATAAAAAAGAAAGCGTTAACTATTTTATGCATTCCCCTCCTGATAATTAACGTTTAACAAATCAGAAATCCTTAATGAAAATAATGAGCTTTTCAAAAACAGGATATGTATAATTAGCAGGTTCTTTTTCAACTCTTGTTATGCTTTGTGCATTTTCATAAGTAGTTGTATAGCATTCTTGTTTGTATGTCTTCTTAGTCTCCGATGAGATTAGTAGCGAAAGGGCGGGGGGGGGGGGCGGGGGGACGTGTAAAAGTGTCTTTATTATCTTATTCTCTCTAGTTGTGATTCATTATAATATCGTCCCTTTTTGTGGCAGTGTTGAATATGTATTTTTTTTTTTTTCAAGTATGTATCAACGGTGATTTTGTCGTGGATCTCCTGGTTTGTCTAAGTATCAAGTATGTACTCTCTCTCTCTCTCTCTCTCTCTCTCTCTCTCTCTCTCTCTCTCTCTCTCTCTCTCCTTCTCTCCGTAAGCCCTAGACGATGAAACAGACAGACAGATTTGCCACTTTGCTGTAACAATCAGTCAGTGATAAAATCATCGTCGATTCAAATAACAAAAAAATGTGATAATAATAATAATAATAATAATAATAATAATAATAATAATAATAATAATAATAATAATAATAATATAATAATAATAGCTCCGGGCCTCATGCAGAAGAGTGTGATCCTAGAAACGGCACACATAGTAAGAAAAGTGATGGACTCCTAAGGAGGCAGGATGCAACCCGGAACCCCACACTATAAATACCTCCCAGTCGAATTGGAGGACTGAAATGCCCATTCGACTGGGACATTATGATTCATTTCGAATGTACAATACTAAATCACTATGTCTACGTGAAACGTCAGTGGATAGTGGCAGTGATGTCTAATTCACCATATTCTAGACTTGTTATCAGTACAGATTTTTTTGAACTGATAAATCACTATTTAATGGTCGGTGTGTTACCTGTTGTCACTGTTACCGTTGATTAGGCTACAGTCAGTGAATTGTGTTATCATTTACTTATTCAAAATAAAGATTACAATCAATGCATAATTACTCATTCAACATGAAGATTATAATCAATGCATAATCTTATCAATATTTTATACGTTCTAGGTGCCTAGTCAGCAACATTGCACTTGAATCGTT
Organism: Macrobrachium nipponense; assembly: GCF_015104395.2. Lineage (NCBI taxonomy): Eukaryota > Metazoa > Arthropoda > Malacostraca > Decapoda > Palaemonidae > Macrobrachium > Macrobrachium nipponense. The sequence continues at coordinate 1,751,578 of NC_087205.1, read as the reverse complement.
AACAGAATTGTATGTGAGTGGGTAGTGTTATATATTATGAACTCAGTACCCGTAATTATAATTCACGTCCTTCCTTTTGCTGTACCTCCGTTCATATTCTCTTTCTTCCATCTTACTTTCCACCCAAAGTGACTGTACTTTGATAGAAATTTTGGAAGGAATACAAGTGTTTAAAGTTTATTTTTTTTTTTTTCGTTGTGAATGGGGTAGTGTGGAAGATGAGAACGCTGCTATTATAAAAATTAAAGAAAGGGAAAATAAGAAACGACAATGATTTTTTTTTTTTTTTATATTTCCCTTTGTTCAGACCAATGTCAGATGTTGAAATATCTAGCTATCTGTCTGTATGTTTATTTGTTTGTTTGTTTCTATGTTTATTTCTAAACAAGCAACATGAAAACTGGTTCATGTTTACATTCATAATACGAATATTTCTTGTAAATCATGTTGCATTATTTTTATTTGACATATGAAGTCCCACAATTTTAAGACGTCTTAGCCTTTGAGATAATATCTATATATATATATATATATATATATATATATATATTATATATATATATATATATATGTGTGTGTGTGTGTGTGTATATATATATACATATATACATATATATATATATATATATATATATATATATATATATGTATATGTATATATATATGAATATAATTATTTCATAATGAAAATAGAACGAAACTCCTTGTCAGTAACTGTCAGTCTCTAAAAAGAAAAAAAATTAAAGAGAGAAAAGCTTTGATTTTTTGTTTCATGCCGTCAAGGTTTACCATCAAAGGAATAGCCATTGGTGTCGTCATTCTACTACAATTAAAATAAACTTATGTATTCACGCAATATCTAGCATTCTCTGATTGTTAAAAAATGCACGCAAGCAAAAAAGAAATGCATGCAAGCAAAAAAAAAATGCACGCA
>NC_087205.1:1733144-1748144 GCF_015104395.2 Macrobrachium nipponense | reverse complement strand
TAAAAGACTATTTCTTTCCTTGGTTCTAGCTAAATCTTGAACACCTCCCCATTCTAGAGGACATTTCAACCCTGGACGGGTTGGAATGGACAAGACAAGCTAGAAACAAGGACCAATTGCAATATAGATTACTGAGCCTTCCATTCTCCCTTGAGTGGACTTATAATATAAGCAATGTTCAAAATCTGCCAATTATAATATTCATGAATTCTTACTCGACAGGCAGAGAATTAAGCAAAATGAAGTGTGACTTGACTAAAGATTAACTTTCTATATTAAATAAGAATTCCCTTAAAATATAACGTCACACTGAGGATAACAATGAATAACAAGAAGTGGTTATATAAGGCAATTAACCCACAGGTAAGTTACATCCTACATAATACTACTCTCTCGGTTGTTCAAGTCAACACATCCTATCTGTTTACCCTGAAGGATCAATATGACACGTTCAGGTGTGTTAATGGCCCTACGGTTTCATGAAGTTTCTTTGTCTTGTAAAAAGACGACGCCTAACAGTATTAATTACATCAGCACTAACATTAGTGCACTAAGAAGGGGAAAATAAATAGACCAATTCTTCGTAGGGATTAAATAAGATAACACACACACACAAGAAAACGAACTGTAAATTTGATCAAAACAACGTCAATCTCACAAAATATAAAGACTAGGGAATAACACTAAATCAGAACGGCTAATCAACCAATATATAAACGAGCTAGGCTTCGAAATTATCTCTACGTTATAGCAACGTTTGCTGGCTAAAATTTTCCCAAGTTAAATGGAATTCTCAGTGCCTAGAATAGGGCACAGTGCCAATTGTGGCACTTTTACAACAGTAGTTCGTAAAGAAGTACTAATTTATACAAGGCCAGGGTAGCTGGCAGTTTGGCTCTGCCTAAGCAGAGCATACAATATACAAAAATGCCTCAAGGAAACCAAGGAAGATAAGATACAGACAATACAAAAGGAAAAGAAGAAAGTTACCAAAGAGTCAGAAAGAAGTAGAAGTAGCAGAGTCTGGCACTCTCTTCTGGATGGAGAGGGTCAGAATTCTCTATAAGAGGGTGGCACTGTGCCAGGCACTAGTGCAGAGAGGCTATTGGCTCTCGTAAGGTTTTGGAAAACCTCAACCCCCTTTTCCCTTCTTCCTTCGACCTCTCCGGGGTCGGTTTGACGATGCCATGGGGTGCCTTGGAGGATCCAAGCCCTTTGAAGATTCCGAAGGGGCATCTGCTCGTCCCCGTGCCTAAGGCTGCGTGGCTCGGTTCCCTGAGTTCTTTGGCCAAGTAAGATTCGGCAGAGTCATTACTCCGGGACCGGTTCGCTGCTGACGGAGGGGAATTGGATGAGGTAAGGGTATTCGGGATGGGCATACCTGTGGAGAGGACCGACTCTGGGGCGACCGGCGAGGCTGCACCATTGGTGGAGTGTCCACTATGGTTACGGGTGTCCTGGGGGATTCCTATTGGAATTGGTTCTTTCTTGACTGCCGGCATGGGTAGTTGGGCCAAGCCAGCGGAGGGAGAGCAACCCCGGGACTTAGAGCTCCAGTAGGAAGACTCGAGTGTGGAAGGACTCGAATGTGGCTAAGCATCCATGAGAGATGGAGCCTGGCACCTTCCAGTGGCACTGGCTGTGCAGAGATAGTCCTTGGAGTCCCGTGGAACAGGTCTGGAGCTATGTGAGGGCGGGGGTCCTGATACGGTATAAAGTTAGGAGGAGACTTAAAATCTTGTCCTAGCTGGACATCATAACCTCCTGGTATATAGTTTGCTACTGCCATGGTACATATCTTCTAACAGTGAGGTCGTGTGACTCTCAACCAGACAGTAGGAAGGAACATCTTGACATGGTTGAGACTCTCTGTCGTTATGAACTGATGCCTATCAACCTTAGCTCCGTAAGGAATTTTATCCTCCCGGATGATGGAGACTTGTGCACCAGTGTCGTCGAATGCCCGGACCTGGTGGGCAGGATAGCGACCTCTTGGAGGTGCGACAAATATGGGGCCCTGAGCAGGGGGGCCTAGAGTGGGTGGATTTGTCACGGCCATAGCAATGGCAAAAACAGGAGCTCTCTTGGGGCATCCCGCCTAAAGCAGCATTGTGCCCATGCACTCTGCAGGTGTCACAGAAACTCTTGCTAAAATCAGGCTGGGGCCTGTTGTTTCTGTTCCAATGGCTGTTGTTTTTATTACTGTGATTGGGTAGTCCATTTGGAGGAGTGGCAGCAGCTTGCTGAGGAGGATCTACTTTGGATAGGCACTGCTCCGTGGTGTGACCAGGTTTGTTGCAATGTCCACACACACAGGTTTCCGAGGAAGGTTATTGGGGCGCTGGGTAGGCTGAGAGGTGGCAGCAGGAGTGAGGGGGAGAGCACTCCAAAAGAGTCTTAGGGGCCTTCGTCCACCTACGGAGTGCCAATGTCTTCTTGGCTGCCCACTCTGTCCACGTCTGGTTAGACTCCTTGGGCATAGTCCTCCATTTTTGCCTCCACCGGTCTGGGGTCAATTCGGAAGCCCCAAGGATTGCCTCTCGGACGAGGGCGAGATCGTGTCGCTCATTCAGGGGAAGGGCCTCGAATGCAGTCCGCCCTTTGCCAGCGAGATGCTTGCCAAGGAGGAGGGCCACTTCCTGAGGGGTTGGATTGAAGTTCCCGACACCTGCTCGACATGATTGAGCTGGGTGTCGGGTTCATTATCGTCCCAAGCCCTAATGAGGCCGCCCATGATGTGGAGGTGAGAGGGCGCAGGAGGCGTGGGACTCGGGGGTGCCAGGGTGGCACTCTGGACTGCCATAAGCAGTTCATGTGCCCTTTCTTTCTCCTTTTCAGCAGCTTGAAATTCTCTTTCAGCCACTTCTCTTTTTTCTAGCACTTCTCTTTCAGCTGCTTCTCTTCTTTCTTGTGCTTCTCTCTCAGCCGCTTGGAATGCTCTTTCAGCTGCTTCTCTTCTTTCTTGTGCTTCCCTCTCCATCTCCCGTTCGGCTTGCTCCCTCTTGGGCTGCTTCCTTCAGCTTATCATTCACCCAATTGATCAGCTTTGCGCCCCCCAGCCCCAGGGCTCGTCCGGCTTCTGTGAAGGCCTTAGCCTCCTCCAGTGCTGCGTTACTGGCCATCTCAGCCGTAAAATGCTAGTAGACTAGCCTGAAAATAACAGGTGGAAAGCTTCTGTGAAGGCCTTAGCCTCCTCCAGTGCTGCGTTACTGGCCCTCTCAGCCGTAAAATGCTAGTAGACTAGCCTGAAAATAACAGGGTGGAAAGCAGTTGCAAAATCAGCAAAGGTCGCCAGAGGTATGCGGAAATGCTCGACGCAGACTTGGCAAGATGACTGTAAATCCCTGCAAACACAGTTACTGCTGGTGCGTAGCACGACGGAAAACTGTAATTTACAGTTCGGCGGAGAGCTCGACGCCGGTAATGGATTTGGTAATAAATTTCGTAAAATAGAACGAAAGACCCTGGTTACGGAATTCACGGAATCCTCACATGAAAAGGTAGCAAAAGGATGTCGTAAAGGTGGAATAAATAAAAAACTAGTCACGAAATTCATGGAAACTCAACGTGAGGACGTGACAAATAAATGTTGCACAGGCGGAAGCTTCAATGCCAGTACGGGTTGGTAAGGTAAAAAGGGAGAAAAAAAAACCTCGTCACGAAATTCACGGAAACTCAACATGAAACGTGATAAAATGTCGTAAATGTGGAACCTCACTCAATCACGGTTTTGTAAATAAAAGAAAAAATCTGGTCACAAATTCATGGAACCTCATGTGAAAGTGTGGCAAATAACGTAAATGTGGAACCTCAATGCAATTACGGTTTTGTAAATAAAAGAAAAAATCTGGTCACAAATTCACGGAACCTCACGTGAAAGCATGGCAAATAGCATAAATGCGGAACCTCAATGCAATTACGGTTTTGTAAATAAAAGAAAAAATCTGGTCACAAATTCATGGAACCTCACGTGAAAGCGTGGCAAATAACGTAAATGCGGAACCCCAATGCAATTACGGTTTTTGTAATTAAAAGAGAAAAAAAAAATCTGGTCACGAATTTCACGGAATCCTCACGTGAAAAAGTGGCAAATACAGTTGATAATAAAAAATGGATAAGGGATCTCCCTTTTGTTTGTTTTTAATAGATATCATCTCGAGGATGGAGACGGGAAGTTGATAAAATATATTCTTTTTCTTTGCTACCAACGCAAATCCCCAGGATAACCTCTCTAATGCTATAAAATACACTGCTTTTTTCCCACAACCCCTTCCCCTTCCTCGCTCTCGCGAACTTAAAACCCTCCTGTCCGCAAACTTAAAACCCCGGAGAATTTAGCCGCACGTGGCCCGTCTAGACTGCTCTGGACTGAATGTATGAATCACAACTGTTTTCAAGGCCCGGCTGGAAACTAATAGGCCTTTGTTCGAGATGCAAAAGTATTTGCCCTTATTTGATTACTTTCTGCACAGAATAATGAAACGAAAACGTTTACCTTTAATTTTGCTTATCCTAATGTTGAGAATGTTTTACGTTAACACTGTCTTCCTTTTCTGACTTATTGACTCATCTATCTTTTGTTATGGATAGAGCAAGAATAGGTTGAGCCACGTGGCCGGGGCATTTAAAAATTCCTGTTTAAACCTGCGACGTTTGCCAGCGAGAGGGAGAGAGAGAGAGAGAGAGCTAGCTAGCGTGCATTGTTTCACATAAAAAAATAACACGAGATACCTTTACAACGCAGGATTCGCGATTAACTAGCAACTCACGATATTTTCGTTTTGAAATTTACTCCCTAACCTCTATTCTTCATGCAATGGCGCATAACATTAAAATTTCTCTCTCGATCTGTGGTTTATCAGCCTACACATGGTCTCTTTTCTAGCGCTATAAAGGCAGTCAGATTTATGTGTCCCTAACTAGAATAACTAGTTCTACACAAATACTAGAAAATAAAATAAAATTTACCTAATTTACCTTATTCCTGTTGCTGAGAATTTAGAAACCTTGCTTTAGCTTGCTCATAAAAATATTAAGGAATTCAGATTCGCTTCTTTCGTGATTTTTAACTTAAGAATCGCTACTACGGAATCCTGGTATAGGCCGCCAATATTCAAAATTCCACCTCCTCTCCTCCCAGAAAATACAATTACATTGGAAATTTAGGCCTTGACTAGAGGACGAGGGGTTTGAACAAAGAAAAAACAAGTTGAAAAACTAAACTTCTCAGGCATAAGGCCGGTTTTACTGAAGAGGGAGGAATTTACATAAAAGCTGGACTCTAGTTTTAAAAGCACTATATTTACATAAATTTACAGAGGTCCAGGAACACAAGGGCAGGTGAACTTCTTTCAGTCCACCCGAACACGTGGTGGGAGCAGTCCAGCCCCGCTTTTAGGAAACTTTGCGCAATGGAGCAAATTTGCAAGCTTTGAAGGATTTCCAAGTTCTACCACAGCCAGGCACAGCGTTTGTCTTTAGTGATGATGCTGGTTGTCTTCTCCTTGAAGTCTCAACACTATGGACTTTTAAAAATATACTTGGGCTTCCCAAAGCATGGGAAAGCCAGGCCCAGGAGGGAAGGGGGGCAGCAGCCTCTGCTAAGGAGCCAGGTGTCTGACCTCGCCGAGGTCTCGTCTTCTTCTGAGAGTGGGCTCCTGCTTTCCAGGCCTTTTTAAGTGGGTGCTCTGTAGGGGGTAATTCCAAGCACCAATGGGAGAAGAGATAGCTTTTTTAACAGAAAAAGGAGAATGGATTCCTCCAAAGTCGAAGGGACAACTCGTATAGATTCTTTAAACTTGGGTAAAAGACTATTTCTTTCCTTGGTTCTAGCTAAATCTTGAACAATATATATATATATATATATATATATATATATATATATATATATATAGGGCTGTTGCCTTGTATAATAAGGCGCCCTATGAGGTAATGTTAGACTTGCGATAATCTTACGCTAAGTCAGTTGGTATTGCACTTCCATATTCATTGGAGTGTCTTGGGGTTTGTAGATCACTTACGAAGTCGGTATTATCTTCTTGGTTATGACGACGATGTGTTAAACTCATGATGATTCGGTGATGAGGTGAGGATCTAGTAGAAACCACGAAGTACAAAAATACTTATATTCTCTGAAGTTACATGGTGAAGATCAGGTATGATTGTACAAGTATTCTAATGACGATAGCTTGATCGCTTCTGCCAATGATGATGGCTAATTCTATTCTCTCTACATGATAAAGCTTAGGTAAAGAGGTACAGATCTTCTAATGACGATAGCTAACTCTATTCTGCTTCTACTACCATCTCGGTTACCAGTCATAAAGGAACAGACAGTAGCTCGAACATATGAACATACAATCAGATGACATAGTTACATACGAACATACAATCAAAATGAGACACACTACAGATCACGTAGGCCGTTTGAATTATAGGTCGCGGTAGTTGTCTCAAGCAGGGAGCTTGGACTAAAGTTTATAAACAATTGAATGACTACAGGTGACGGCATGTCAACTTAGCCTACATACTTTATGGTATATGTCATCTTAGCGTCTCTAGTCTGATCACATTCCTGCAAGCAATCTGGTTGACCTCTTTAGTTTTAGTCTTTTATATATATGGAATAACATTCCATATTTTTATTATGTAAACACTTACATTAGCTCGGTCAGCTACCACAACCAACTACTGAATATTACTCAAACTTGACTTGCATTTGACTTATAGGAGTGTGATACAGACACTATGTGAATATATATAGATAATAGCAAATACTTATAAGTAAAAAAAATTCATGGTGTACACAAATACAGATTCAAGTAATAAAATATTAGACATATTCGTAAATAATAGTGATCACGTGATATATACTGATACAGTTTTTCACTTCATCTCTTTAAGATACATATGCTACAGAAAATACTAATGTACTCTGATAATCGCATAGAATGAAGATTAACATGATAAAAATCATATTTTAACTGATAAAAATTTCATATATGAATTGATAAAATTATTAATATTTATGCTAACTGTTATATATCTGATTCATTAATCCATATACTAACTCATATATAACTGCAGATATTGGTAAGATAAAAGGTAACAGATTGATTATAGGCCACCTGATTTATTTATACATATGTATATGGATTCATATAATTATGATTAATATATGTGCACTTTAAATAGATTCCTATTGCGTACACGCAAAGATATATTTCGATTCTGTTACTTATGATCATTTATATATAGATTCCTAGTGCGTACACGCAAAAAATATATTTCGATTCTGTTATTTATGATCATTTATATATAGGATACATGATATTTTATATATATAGTATACATGACCGAGGTTATACTACCACACATTTAACTAGCGTTCAAACAACTTTTCGTCCATTACACAGTTCCAGACAACCACCTATAGCCAAATGAAATGGCCAATTTCAATTGGTTAAAACAAGGGGGAAAATTGCCTGGCGGGGTCCAACGTTCTATTTCGGCCTCATACTTATTCTCTGCATCCTAAGCCACACGATTACGTTCGCGATGAATAAAATCACCCCCAGCACGATTCCTTCGCCAGCAAAGTAGAGTTAAATAAAATATCCTATCGGGTCGTAATTGTCGGAAGTATGTCCCTTTTGTAGTCAATTTCCGACAGCTGCCGGAGCATTCCGCATTAAAACGAGATTAACGACGGGATACGGTGTCGGTTGAAGAAGTCCATGATGGTGCTTATTCCCTTCACATTGTAGGCGGTTGTTACTCGACTGCTGTCGTCCGCAGCAACGAACGATTTTTTTGAAGTTGCGATGTGAAACTCTCGTACTGCAGGATACTGTAACCAGGTTCCATTAATCAGCCTGCAAGTGAAATTATACTTGTCACAAGGGCAAAGTAAATTCAGACGACATCCAATTACAGGGGGAAAGAAAGCCATTAAGACCAGACTTAACCCACATGAATTCGCTGATATTTTATGGAATTCAAAAGAGTCAGCTGTACAAACTTTTTTATTCATGGCATTAACAATGAGTGAACCTATCCAGGTCTATGAGGACTGTAAAAAATATCCATAATTATAAAAAATAACAGATATCAATACGAATCCCAAAGAAAATTCGATATTACTGGTAGTAAGTTACTAGACAAAGAAGTGGAAAACGGAGCTATTAGTAAGATTGCCAGGCAACATAAGAGTCAAAGAGTTTATTAATCATGATTCTGTATTTCTCTATGCTAACTGAAATTAAGTTGTGATAAAATCTGATCTTATGTGCCCCTAACAAAAGTTTCATATTCAATTTTCTCGTGCGCATCCTCTGAGGTTAATTTTAAAAACTTTATTAATAGGCTAGAGATGCAACGAAAGAACCCACTATGTAACTAATTTCTATATAAACTTTGGGTTTTTTTTCAAGAAAATGTAACATTTTCCCATGAATGTGATTTTACTTGAATTGTCATAGGCTAATGTTGCAAGTAAATTTTTCATATACATGTCTTGATACTTCTAAATGTCTATGAGGTTCAGAAAAAATTAATTCATTTTGTTGTTATAGAAATTCTATTTGCTTATTTTGTTTATTAATTTTAAAACTATTGCAATCCTTAACTAAAGTTGCATTGCACACACGGATAAGAATAGGTTATGTGGTATGTCATGTGACCTATGAACCACATGTGAAGTTCATGAGCTAAGCATTCCTTTCTCCAGTCAATCTGCTTCGCAAGCGGTTTATTGAGGTTATAAAGAACAATGATTAGTCGGCAAATGCGACAGGCATCTTCTAGCCTGATGACGTCGTCACCAGCTTAAGAGTTACGTTACTTGCTGTAAAAGAAACGACTTAGTATAAATTTTTTTGCTTTTTGTTTTTTTAATAGTCGACCCACACGAAAAGAATGTCTGAAAAAAAAAAACAGTACCAAAATTGAACAATATATTAGTTTCATGTTGGATATCTGCATGATTGTAAATAAATGTAATACTGTTAAATTAGATATTCCTTATTCAAACTAATGAAAAGGGTATCCATACAAATTTTATATATACTATTTGCCCTGTATAAGATTATTCGCATAGATATACATTTTCACTTCTAGACTTCCTGACTTTAAAATCTCTTTTATTTTATATTATTTTATTTATTTATTTTTTTACTAAGAATATAAATCACCGGGACAGACAATATGTCAGTAGGTTTTGATATGTGTTTGAACTTTTAGCTTATTTGTCATTATTAAAGCGTTAAGTTAGAGTTCAAATCTTTACTCATATATATTTGGATATTTAATTAACCTATGGTTACGTTTTGCTTATTGATTTTATCGTGATTCCTTTTTTATTATAATTTGTACACCTTCCGACTTCTTACGGAGTGTATTATATTGACTCCACTTGTATCCATATTTATTTTATTTTTTATATTTATTTATTTATATATATATTTGATAAATTAATGGTTGGCTTGAATATGTGGAAAAGTGTTCTAGCGGCGTACCGTATAAGGCTACTTGCGGCATCAATTCTATAGATACAAGATATAAATGATGGAGGTATTTAAAACCGTGAGAACCGCTATAATCCAGTTCGGATCCAATATCACGAGTTGTAACTCGTAAGACATTGACACTTTCTTATTTATCTCTTATTCTACCAAACCGATTGACTGGGTGATAAAATATGGTATTGGTTTTCATAATGGAACGGAATTCACACACGAGTTAAGATTATTATTGATTTACACCACCCGAGTCACAGATTATTATGTGTTGAATTCCATGTTTACTGATTTAGCACTCATAAAGATTCCTAACGCACTCAATTGCGGTGTTTGTTTTTAGTGCTATTAATTCTATATAACGTGTCAAGGAACTATTGACACTAAGAAGTGTTTATTCCCTCTGTCAGACTCGTAATTCTGTTAATAATTCTACGTATATTCTTTCAAGGATTGATTTGGCACAGGATAGGCCCCTAAACTGACAGGTGTCTTAGTGTATCCCTTGTTTTCATGACACGTGTTACAATTAGTTATGTGCTTTTTATATCTGTAAGCATCGTAGGCCAGTAAAACAGTGATTTGTCTTTCTGTGACATAATAGGGAACCCTAGATGACGGAATGCAACCAGTTTATGACGATTGGTATGAAAGAGATTATTACTACTACCTGGTCGTTAGTCATCTGCTGTGTTCTTCGGGTTTTCCTCGTCACGGACCTACATATAATATTACATTTGATTACATTATTCTGATACACATACTTTAAATATACTTTTGCTTTAGGGTTTCTGCTCGAAGTGTTTATTGTTTTTTGCTTAGCCGCTGACCCTGTTTCCGTTCGAAGTGTTTATTGTTTTGTTTATTGCTGCTGACCCTGTTTTCGTTCGAAGTGTTTATTGTTTTGTTTATCGCTGTTGACTCTTGCTTTGTTCAGTTTGTAACAGTTAGGCGCTCCGACCCAGATATTCAATGCTTGCGATCTCTTGGGTTAAGGAATTTTCTTGTTTAGATACGGTTTTAACAATAGGCACGGATGTTTCTATATCTTTTAATCTAATTAATGGTTTTTTGCAGTATGGTGCGGGATTGCGGGATAATGCGTCAGCTATGATAATTGCTTTCCCAGGTAGATATCTTATCTTGGCTCCAAAGACCTGAATGATCATTTGTCACCGGGGAGTTCCTTTGGACTGTGATTAAAGCCTTTGAAAAACTCGGTAAGTGACTCATGGTCAGTAAGGATTTTATCAGGATAGCCGTAGATTATGAACTTAAAATGTACTAGTGAGTTAAAGATACCTAGCCCTTCCTTGCCTATGACTGTATATTTACTTTCAGAGGGCTTTAGTTTACATGAATAAAAAGCTATAGGAAAGAACTGTTTATCATATTACTGAAGTAGTACCCCTCTTACCCCTTGGTCTGAGGCGTCTATAGGCAATAAAAAAAAAAATCCTTATTTAAATCAGGGATTTTTAAGTTAGGTGAGCTGCATTATTCCGCTTTTAAGATATCGAACGCCTGTTGATGCTTTTTAGACCATAATAAATCTACGCTCTTCTTCGTAAGATCTGTTAAAGGAGCTGTCATGATTGAAGAGTTACATATTTACATACGATTGTAATACCCACTACAGCGCCAAAGTGCTGTATCCCCCTTTTACGTTAATAGGTACCGGAAAGTTATGAATAGCCGACACCTTACCATGGACTACTTTAAGACCTTGACTAGACACATAAAACCTAGATAAACATGTTCGGTTTAAAAAAAAACTCACATTTAGATATTTTACTCTGAGATTATTTGTCTTTGTCTCTGTAGCACTAGCTCTAGTTTATGTGAATGTACTTCTAAGGTATTTAGAAAAGATTACAAGATCATCCATATAGGCCTGTAGGTTATCCCCTAAAAGTCTCCAAACACTATATTGTAATTGGGGCGCAACGTAAGCCGGAGGCATACGTAAAAATTGATAATGTCCCCTGAGTGTGCTGAAAACGGTGTATGAGGTACAATCACTTAGGTAATGGTATCTGGTAAAAGCTTTTAAGTAAGTCCAAGCTGGTGAAAAATTTATTCTAACCTAACAGAGATAAGATGTCTTCTGTACATGGCACTGGAAACTATCGGGAGTCGTTTCCTTTGTTTAAGCGACAGAAATCTACGCAGATACGCCAAGTCCGATCTTTTATGGCATGACGTTTGAGGGAAAAATTATATGGGCATATTTGATTTTCTAATGACTCCTATTACTAACATTTTTCAACTTCGTCATTTATCTCTATTTTGAAATTTCATTGAGAGTCTATACGAAGGTACGTATATAGCTTTATGTTTGTCCTTAGACCGTATTTTGTGTTAAATTACATCCGTTTTTTCCCCAGAGATCACTCGCTAGTGGAGAAACTTCCTGGTATTCAGATAAAAGATAAAAATTCTGCTGAATCACCTCGGCTTGAATGACTTTACGGATATTACTTTAGATAGATTATCAGAGAGATTCATCTAAGACTGGTTGGGCAGGATTAAAAATTAGCAACAATAAAAAAAATGCGATATTTATATGTATAGGTTTTGTGGATTACTAGATTAACATGTTGCTGCGAGTCAACCGTGTCTAGGGCTTTGTTCGCGGAAATCGTTATATTTCAGTGTCGGGAAGGATTAAAATTTCAGATCCCAGCAAAGTCTTTTTACATGCACTAAGACATTCGAGGGTGCATGCGTCTCGAGATTTTACGTGCAAAGTGCGACTGCGGTTGTGGGAGAATTCTGTTGGGTCATTTGAACAATGTTACGATTTATGAGACAAATGTATAGTTCCTTTATATAAGTTATTATTTGATTAATTGTCTCTTTTTTGTTCAAACTGATTTTAATATGTTTGAAGATTTATAGGATTTTCCTTTGATAAACACGCCTTATTTTGCAGGATGTAAGATAATATTTTGTATACCCCTAGATGGATCTTACAATTACACTGCATACAGATCAATGTTTTTATAACTATAGAGGTATCTGCAAGCGCTCGCTTATCCGGACTTCTCATTAGGGAAGTTCGAACAACAGACGGTGAGTCCGTAAATACAGGATATTACGTGTACTAAAGGAATAAAACTAGATATTCTAATTTTTACGGCGCAAACAGTCGGGCTTAATCCACCACTACTTATAATAACTTATGTATTAAAAAAAAAAAAACGAGAACCTGCTCTGATTACTTGATACGGTCGTGTGATTCATAGGAAACATCCTTTTTAATTCAAAAAGATATTGGCATGCATGATCCAACATCGCTTTTCCCCACTCTGCTAGAGTCGCTTATTGTGTGGAATTTGCTATGCTTTGAACACTTCGGCAGTTTTGACTGACCTTGACCGTCTGACTGGATTACACAGCACCCAAGTGCTTAAGCACGATTTGTTTGTTTCTGAAAGGGCTACTGTTTACCATCGGCAATGCATTGTGTGTTTTTAGCATTCTGTTGTTGGTTACGTGTAAAGCAACGAACGTATGAATGACGAACTATTAGGAGTTGAGCGATTATTATTAAGACAAGTTATCTCTACTGCATTCAATAATAACTGTTTGTACTTGCTGTTGTTTACTTCATTCTTTGCTAAAATTTGAATTAGTGAGGGATCCTGGTCAGCGCATTTAGCCTAATGTAAGTTTTTTATAGACATGTTATTCCTTGCAATCCAGCCGTATTTTTAAGTTGAGTCATTGAGGTTCGATATTTTATATGACTCAAAAAACTCAAGGCTAAAACTGCGATCGGGACTTGCAAAGGAGCATTTATTGTCATGACCCGAAATAGTGTTACCTCTAATTTATCTAGATTTGTACGGGTGTTCCACTTGTTTTTGTGTGTATTCTTATCACTACTGTGCCTAACGACCCCATCCATGCATCTGTATAAATACAGACGTCCACTGCGTAAACGCATATTCACTGTTTAATATGATTTGTTACGTAAAGGATTAATAATCACCCAAAATGATAAAATTAACACAGTATATGATTATGATATTTCAATAGAACTTCTGGAAACAGACACTCAAAGATAAAAAACTCGCAGTAGCGAAATCTCAATGATGTAGATAATTTCTGTAAAAAAAAATAAGATTAAGAATGTCTCGTAACTTCAGCCACAGGAATAACGAAATTCGACCTGCAAAGGAAACACTCAGTTACTCCAAATGAATAAAAAATTGTACTTAGCTTGCTTTTGTGGGACACACGGCCTTGGTCCTCCTTCTCTATTTAGCGGATGACCTGGTTTTTTGGCTTGAGTTTCCCCCCTGCGCGATGTTTGGATGATTCGAGCCCTTGTAGATCCGATGCTGCAGACGCGTTCGGTTTGTTTCTTGAAGTGCCGGAAACGCTCACTAACGATGTTTTCTTGAATGATTCTAATGAGAGACGAAGCTTGCGTTGCCGTAGGAAAAGGACATGTCGGTTTTGTTTCTTGAAGTTATTCACTAAACGATGATACTAAGTTGCTTGAAGAATCTTGTTGTATTCTGAAGTCGCTCACTAAACGATGATACTAAGTTGCTTGAAGAATCTGCTGCTTTCGTCGTCGTTGACTTCATGATTTATTATTCTGATTTTTCTTCGGAGAAGTTGTAGAGTTCTTCAGGTATGCTGCCACCACTTTTAGGCGCGTACAGTCGCTGCCACCACTTTTAGGGCTGTTGCCTTGTATAATAAGGCACCCTATGAGGTAATGTTAGACTTGCGATAATCTTATGCTAAGTCGGTTGGTATTGCACTTCCATATTCATTGGAGTGTCTTGGGGTTTGTAGATCACTTACGAAGTTGGTATTATCTTCTTGGTTATGACGATGATGTGTTAAACTCATGATGATTCGGTGATGAGGTGAAGATCTAGTAGAAACCACTAAGTACAAAAATACTTATATTCTCTGAAGTTACATGGTGAAGATCAGGTATGATTGTACAAGTATTCTAATGACGATAGCTTGATCGGTTCTGCCAATGATGATGGCTAATTCTATTCTCTCTACATGATAAAGCTTAGGTAAAGAGGTACAGATCTTCTAATGACGATAGCTAACTCTATTCTGCTTCTACTACCATCTCGGTTACCAGTCATAAAGGAACAGACAGTAGCTCGAACATATGAACATACAATCAGATGACATAGTTACATACGAACATACAATCAAAATGAGACACACTACAGATCACGTAGGCCGTTTGAATTATAGGTCGCGGTAGTTGTCTCAAGCAGGGAGCTTGGACTAAAGTTTATAAACAATTGAATGACTACAGGTGACGGCATGTCAACTTAGCCTACATACTTTATGGTATACGTCATCTTAGCGTCTCTAGTCTGATCACATTCCTGCAAGCAATCTGGTTGACCTCTTTAGTTTTAGTCTTTTATATATATGGAATAACATTCCATATTTTTATTATGTAAACACTTACATATATATATATATATATATA
>NC_087205.1:1705644-1723144 GCF_015104395.2 Macrobrachium nipponense | reverse complement strand
TACGGCTAGTTCGGCTGAATGATGATGGAAAATTAATGCCAGGTCCTGTTTTAGGGAACCGGGAAATTTGCGTTTAAGATTAAATTTTTAACATCGAGAATTTGACATTTGAAAACTGGTCAGACCAACCGCTGTCATAATACTCACGTCCTCTGCTCGTTTCTTCGGCCTCTGTGACCAAACTCCCAATGTTGGTTGTAAGTTTCTTTAGTATCCACGTGGGTTCCCACCTATAATAGATTCACATCAACCGTGCATCTGATGTCTAGGCCAGTCCCTCACGACGCTCCTGATTGTCTGTTGATAAGCCAATCGCAGGGCTGGAAATTCTCAGTCTCTCGAGAGAGTTCACATTGGTAGGATTTATGTTCCTCCTCTCCTGAGGGATACTTTTGAAAGACGTATCCCTCAGGAGAGGTGGAACATATATCTTGCCTATGTGAACTCTCTCTCGAGAGACTGAGTTTCCAGCCCTGCGATTGGCTTATCAACAGGCAATTAGGAGCGTCGTAAGGGACTGGCCTAGACATCAGATGCACGGTTGATTAGAATATACTAGCTTATATGCAAACGTCGTGTGTTATACTTTGTACGTACCGATAGATAGGTAATGCAAACAGCGTCTGGTATACTTTGGCGGTCCTAAATCCAGGTACTGACAGTCTTATCTCAAGGCTATACTTGCAAATTAATGACCATATGTCAACGTAGCATGCTGCTGTTACTCATTATCAAAATGATATATTTGTCAAAGAGTTTTTCCTTTTAAGCTGTATACTGATGGGCGAGTTACATAAGGAGATCATGTCTAAATACAGAAACATTTGTATACTGTCATGTCAGTTATTAAAGAAAATTGTGTCTAATTCCAAAAGCATCTGTAATGATTATGTAATGCTAAAAAATTACAATGAAAAAGGCTTGCGATTGTTGGCTTAGTCAAATTACATTTCAAAGTTGATCAAATTGACACCAACTTACCACGTTACCTATTAGTTTTCCAGCAAATCCAGTCTGGAATGACCCCAGATTCTAAATGGAAAGGGAACAAGTCGAGACCCATTTTTATAGAGCAAGACAATCCTGTATTTGGCGATCTGGAAGTGGTGAAGGTGAAAATGGTTTACCTTAAATAGAAACAAATTTGTTTGGGTTACAGTATAGAAAAAGTGGTGTGCAGCCTGGAACGGTGATTATATCCGAAGTTAGTATTTCTTGTTCTACCCACATAATTGGTAGCGGTATTCTGTTGGTTTCTCGAGTGATGTGGCCCATCGACACTACTATGGTAGATTCAAATCAACCGTGCATCTGATGTCTAGGCCAGTCCCTTACGATGCTCCTGATTGGCCGTTGATAAGCCAATCACAGGGCTGGAAACTCTCAGTCTCTCTCGAGAGAGTTCACATAAGCAGGATTTATGTTCCTCCTCTCCTGAGGGATACTTTTGAAAGACGTATCCCTCAGGAGATGTGGAGCATACATCCTGTTGAAAGACGTATCTTTCAGGAGGGGTGGAACATACACCCTGCCTATGTGAACTCTCTCGAGAGAGACTGAGAGTTTCCAGCACTGTGATTGGCTTATCAACAGCCAATCAGGAGCGTTGTAAGGGACTGGCCTAGACATCATATGCACGGGTGATGTGAATCTACTATAGCACCAGACTGCTACAGTATATGTTAAATTTCCAAGCATTGGTGTTTGGGATGCGATTGCAATCACAGTGCCCATGGTCCCAAAGAAACCAATAGAGGGATTGAGGGAGTGGATGGATACAAATGCTGAAGGCAATGTTTGATCAGACACAAACCATAAGTCATTAAACAAATTGGAGATCGTTCGCTGATGTTATAAAGTGAACCCGGATCTATCACCTTGACGATAAAAGCAATTGAGAGGCAGAGATTCCCAATGAAAATCCCATTTGTTTGCCTTTACCAAACGCGTCATCGACGAGTGTTTACGAAGATGCCCTCGTGAGTTTTTAATCTCGCCGCTGAATTTGCATTTCAGAAGCGGAAGTTTAGAGCTCTTTAGAGCCCACATTGCCTCGTGCACTGACGTCGATGTTGAAATAGCTGCCGCTGAATCTCGCCATTTTCGCAACCGGCTCTAATTGGTTTTCATATTGGCTAAGCTGCCTTTGGAATGGAACCGTCCCTGGATGGAGATTTGTTATTTAGAAATGGTTTCCCATCGTTGGCAGATGGACGCAGGTTCTCGTTCTGTTGTTGTGATGTAATCCGTTTATTATTTACTTACGAATTACATTGAGCAAGAGTGATTCTGAAAATAGATAGTTAGTTACGAGGGTTTTGGTTTTCCATGAAGTGTAACCAGTCTTCAGTGGTATGTTTATTGTATACAACAAAAAGAGTTTTCTATACCAAATCCAAAGTTTCCAAAAAGTCTCTTCAGGGTCTTATATTGCGGGCAGGGAACTCTTAAGCATGTCCTTATTTACTGATGTTTTGTGTGTTTCTTGTGTACAGATTTTCTCTCATATCAAGTGAAAATTTTACACAAAGATAAAAATGAATTTTGGTTTGCGATAAAACTAGTTGTTTTAGAGGGTTCATTTCCTTTGTAAACATGGTATATATTTTACAAAGGGTTTTGAATAATGAACTATGCAGATTTTCTCGCATATCAAAGCCGCATTTGAAGTAAAGATTTTACATAAAGATAAAAAAATAATTTTTTATGCAAGAAAACTAGTTATTTTAGAAATCTCATTTCCATTGTACATGTGGTATATATTTTACAAAGTGTTTTGAATAATGAGCTCGGGGTGTGGCATTCATATTCAGAATTCTTTCGTCTCCATGTAAAGGTTCTTTTGACCTTTACATGACTTTTCCAGTTCTCTTATTGGATCAATACACTTCGAGGCGCATTCGTTTGTCCAGCGTGGGAGGCCAGGGACAAGTATGAACGAAATAACGATTTCCTGTTTACCAGTAATGGTTTAAACTACACTTCCACTAGTCTGTTCGTCAGGTATCGTGTGCGGTGTTTGAATCCGCCAGTTATGACAGATGACAAAATTTCTGTGAGCGTGTAATGTTAACTGTTGGAGATTTACCGCTATGGTTTGGCTTTACTCTGAAAAATACAAGAATAAATGTCACGGAACAATTACCCGTTGACATTATCAGTGGTGGATTAAGGTAGAAGGAAGTTCATGTGTCGTATGAAATAGAGAACGCTCTGGAAGGTTCAGAGCGATTTTAAACGAACTTGCTCATCTATCATCTATCTCTCTCTCTCTCTCTCTCTCTCTTCTCCACTCTCTCTCTATGTCGTCTATCATCATAACCCTCTTCTCTCTCTCTCTCTCTTCAGTAGATACATATATACTATATGTATAAATATATGTGTGTATATATATATATATATATATATATAATATATATATATATATATATTATATATATATATCATAATTATACTATATGTACACGTGTTATCTCTCTCTCTCTCTCTCTCTCTCTCTCTCTCTCTCTCAAGTTCTCTGCTGCCATCTCGATTGACTGTGGAACAGGCCATTAAATGCTTTCCGTTAGTTTTTTAATGCCGACAAGGTGTCATGATTAATTTTAATCAGACAAAAATCATCCATGTGGAATTTTAATAAGTCGATCAAAATTTCAACATTGCTGGCATTCTGCATCGCTTACATTTTTGTTTTTCACGTTTTAGTTTTCGTACCTTTATCCTAAAAACGAAACTAGAACTTTGACGAGCTCGGGGGCACTCGACTCATTCCACGAGAATAATGATTGATCCTTATCATAATTATAATGATCATGACGACGAGAGGCTTGGGGAAAAAAAGACTAATGTCTTGTAATCACTGGACCCTTAAATTAGCAAGGATGAAACAATTAAAGAGTCGAGAAATCTTGATTTTCAGAAGCCAATATAACGAGAGAGACTCTGTGCCCAGTGTTCAGAGGTGGTTGTGAGGAAGAGGAGAATGTGAATAATAAGGAAAAATGATGACAGCCTGCCGTTATTGCTCACACAGCCTCTCTGCAATCGTAAACCCTCTATAACCTTGATGAAGCACTCGCTCAATCGTCTGTAGCGGGAAGACCGAAGCGAGGCCTTTGAACGCGCCTCGTCTGAATGCCTCCAGACTTTGATATGTGGCTGAATGAGGTTGGCTTCTTCTTCCTCCTCCTCCTCCTCCTCCTCCTCCTCCTCCTCCTCCTCCTCCTCCTTTGCTGGAATTACCAGGGCCCCGTGATCCATGAGAGGACGGTTTTTTTTTTTGGTAATTTAGTCGCAATCCTGATGGAAGGTTAGTGGAATGAGACGGGGAAGAGGTAAGGCTGATAATGAGGGACGCATGAATAAGCGGATGGAGTCATGCAAGGCGCGAGTCCCTTCTCAATCCAGTTGGATGTGGCGATGAGAGGCGACTTAAGATGTCTTTATGAAGAGAGAGAGAGAGAGAGAGAGAGAGAGAGAGAGAGAGAGAGAGAGAGAGAGAGCTGAAACAGTCCTTTATAGAAGGGTTCTTTTCCTTGTCGTTTGCTCAAGTAACGCGGAGAATTGGATTCCAACATAATAGGATGGATGCCTTCAAAGGGACCAAAAGGCATGCCACTTAATAATGTAGTTGACTCGTATAACGAGATCACTTTGAGTGATGTCTTTGAGAAATGTAGAAAATAAAAGGATGTTTTATTTTTCTCTCTATTGAGGTATTATTAACTTTTTAAAATCTTTTTTTTAGACCGTGGAATATAACTGGCTTCATTCTTGGCTCTCGCTCCCTAGTGGCACACAGAGTTCTTTATTTATCGTTTTCCCACTTCGCCCGTTATGACCTAGATATTTTCCGTAAGAGGTCATTGGATTGATGTCAATTTGTTTGTTTTTATAATACTGAGATGAGAAGAGGGGAAAATATTTGTTATTTCTAGGGAACTTAGCGTATAAATATTTTTAGGATTATTTAAATTTACTTTAGACCTTAATTTCATTGTCAGCTAATCAGTCCAAATCATATAAGTGTATAATGAATAACAGCGGAGGGACTGACTCTTCTTCCTCGGGACTTGAACATTGACTGTGCGTTTTCTACGAAGGACGATCAATAGTTTATCTTCGGGGCAATTTCTCTTCCAGCAAAGTACATTGTAGAAAGGCTTAGGAATGTCTTCGCTCTTTGGAAACAGTTCTTCTCATGTGTTGAAAGCTTTTGTGACGTCACCTACGCAATACCTTCCGAAAGTTACTCAAGTCTGATCATTCCCTCATATCGCTGCTTACGGTTTCTTTCCCTACCTTTGAAGTATTGAAGTGTTGGTAGTTATTTACTGCGTTGTTGGTGTTCATGAACTCTTAGGACTGTCGTTGAGCTGAGGTTTCTTTGTACGGATTACTTTTGTGTCGGTGCAGGAATCCAGCCGGACGGCCTCTTGTCAGGGTTGTTGAGAAAATACGTATTATTAACAGGGATGCCAACGCCATGCTGTATAGTTTTCGTCTTCATGAACTGCGTCTCATGTACTATGTATTTTTTTGAATTAGATTTCAATGGTTTTAAGGATTCCTAAAACTTAGATATGCTTGGCGGCGTTATAATTAGTATGATTGACATCGTTGCTTCAGGGATAAATGCGTGTTTATATGACGATTTTTTTTTTCGCTGCTCCTTTTCAAAACGATTCTTAAGAAAGTAGTATAGAAAAAAAAAAATGCATAAACTTTCCATCTTTTCCTTCCTGTAATAGATATCTCTTCCAGCCATTTTCATGCCATATTAAGTGAGAAAAAAAAAAAAAACTTCCGCAAAAACTATGGCCTCATTTTTACATGAAACTTTTCCTCAGAAGTCAGTGAGATGGAAAACTTTATATAACTTGAGCTCTGACTAAACCTCATATATTCCCAAAGACATTGATGTTATTGTTTTTCAAGTAGATTGGTTTTATGTAAGAAGAGTTTCGCTTTCTTTTGTTTTTTTATCATAACACTATTGAGCGTGTGCAGTCAGTAAGTGTGTATTAAAAAATTTTATTTGTTCAAAATATAACTTTACTAAAGCTGTATTTTCCTTTAAATTGAAGAATTAATTATGGATGGGTTGTTGATCAGTATTGGCAGTTTGTTCATACTAGCATTTTATTTATAAAAAAATTGGGAGATTTTTATTGATAGTGATTTATTTAATTGGTTTTTGTCAAGCAGCAGTTAACGTATATTGCCTTTCCTACATATACAGTCATTTTCAATAGAAACCGAAATGGCAACAAACGCCAAATATATAGGTCACATTTATTAAAGAAAACTATGTTAAAAGCAAAGGTTTTGGTAATTATTTTAAAATAACAGGAATTATATGAACGGGTTGGACGCTAACGAAGTATCTGTATTAATTAAATACCGTATTAAATATGACATATTTTTCAGTACGGCGAGTAAATATTGTACAGATCTCGTTATACCTTATGTAACTTGGACCTAAAGTAAACATAAGACAAAAGAAGTTGGTTTAACTTCGAAGAAGCTATGTAGTACGGGCTCTCGAAAGTTTAAAATAGTAATTCTAAATCCCAAACCATTCTCTCAAAAGTTTTGGGTTTTCTTGTGTGGTTTACAGTTATAGAAGGAAAACACTTAAGTCCATGAACTACAGACAAAGTACTGAAATGGCTGTTCAAGCTTCTGTAGTGCAAGAACTTAACGCCACAGGAGGCGAGAAATATGTAGGTATACTTCACGTTTGGAAGTATTTCTCTGCCTAGGAAGTCAGTCCTGTCATGACTCTAATAGTACTGAAAACAGCTGCCATCAAAGGCAGCCTTGTTTGGGAAACATATGTTGTTGAAAGGAAGTTGTCAAAGTTGCCTACCTCTGCGAGAGCCATAATTCTATTAGTTGCAATGTTCTGTGAGAGAAGTTGGTTGGCGGTCGGTAGCCGACATGCATCGCTTTCGTTATGCTCTCAGAGCGATTGTATTATTTAATGATGGGTTTTGGGATCATATAATTCACTATATACATAAACAAATGCATTGGAGCAGACATTGGTCAAATAATCAATCTTTGTGCTTGTTTTTATAACTGGAAAGCAGTAAATTGATGGTGTTCTAGCCTTGAAATTTGTTGCCTGGTTTCTATTCTCATATTCCTTTTGTTTTATTTCATTTTTTATTGCCTCCTCCCTGCCACCATTTCCAGACTATCACTCCTTTCCCCCCCTTCTATATTTCCACTTCTTCCAGTTTCCAGTTTCCAGCATTCCCATTCTGTGCAACGCAATCATTTCGCTCCGTCCCTCCATTTTCCGCCCGACCTGGAAGTCCCCATTCATGCAACGGAAGCTCAAAGGGAGCCTTGTCCCGTGTTGATAACTTCCCTTCAAAGGCTACTCCCGGGGCGGGGGGAAACGGGGGCGGGGGGGGGGGGGTGTGGATTTAAAGACCTGGAAAAGCAGTCGGGTCTGGAGAGGGGGTTAGGAGTCTAGGATAAACCGTCCCACGCCGCCCTTTTCCAGAGTCACACAGATGCCATTCATGGCCTCTTTCCTCAGTTTAAGAGGATTATGAGAGAGACCTTGATGTCCCGTGAGTAGCGTATCCGTTTGTGAGGGCAACAGCCCTTTTGATGGACAGTACCGCTGGTCGTTTTGTCTGTGTACTTGAAACTAATTATTATCATTACTAGCAATTTACCAATCCTTACTAAAAGCATATTCATCTGCTGCTTCGTATAAGTGACTCGCTAGTGTTTTTTTTTACTAATTTGTCATTGATGTTTATCCTATAGTATTCGTTTTCAAATAAGTCATAATAGAAATGTATGATAAATTCATAACGTAACTAAGTCTACGGGCATAACCAGCCCCGTTTCACGGACATAACCCAACCCCCTTCGGAGGATCGGGGGAGGTAGGATGAAACCCCATTATAAACCTTCTTAGGGGTCCCCACTATGACCCTGGTAAGTTTCATGCCCATCGGGCGAGCCGTTTGGCCGTGATTGAATGACAGACGGACGGACAGACATAACGCCTATTATTGTATAGTAAGATTATTATTATTATTATTATTATTATTATTATTATTATTATTATTATTATTATTGTGTACACTAAACTCTGGAGGTCATTAACGTACAAGACAAGAGAACTGCCAAAAAATGCAGTTTGTGATTTATGTGAATTACTATAGCAGCGTCTTTGACGTGAATCTAAACTCCATCCCCATCTTTTCAATTATTTCGTCATAATGACAATGACCTTATGTCATAACTCTTCTTGGTATTTTCCTTGATTTTTCTCTCCTTCTGGAGCCTCACAATGGTTTCTAATTTTGTCGGGGTAACTTCGCTGGTTCCTTCGTCGAGTACCTCACCCTGGACGCATTATGGTGATGGAGGACTACTGGAGTACCTACTTGTCAGATATGAAAGATGCATGAAGTACGTGCACTTCTTCTTCCTGTTCGAACCGCCATCTCCTGACTTGCCCTTCTGTGCCTTCAGCTCACTCCTGAAACAGTTTCTGAGATATTTCCATCCCCTCTGTAGCAGCAGTAGTCCTGAAACCATGTGTGTGTGTGTGTGTGTGTGTGTGTGTGCGCGCGCACGCGCCAGCATGTGGTTCCGCACGCTTCAGTAGGAGGAGGTGACGCAGGACAAGTTGGAGGAGGATAGGCCTATATATCTTGTGAAACAATCATAATTCATATAGTTTTCGATGACAATATTATGTAAAATGTATAATGTAGTGTTATGTATTCTTTAATAGAAAGGAATTAATAATTACTTAGGAGGAGGAGGAGGAGGAGGGGGAGGGGAAGTAGGGGGAGGAATATATGGCAATACTTTTATAATAAATCCCTACTTTTTCCTTTTTATCCTTTGGTGTGAGATCGATCCACTCATCGAAAACAGCCTCACACACTTCTGTCCATAATTTTCTCCTTTATAAGCGTATCACTATTTTAGTGTAAAATCATAGAGAGTTGGTCTTTTCTTCACCTCCGTAATCAAAGATGCGCAATCAGTCATCTCTTACGTGTTATCGTGACACTATTGGTATGTCTCCTCTGCCGTCAGTCACCTACGCGTTCAATATTTTTTTTCTTGTTAGTGGTCCGCTTTCCGCTGAAGGTGTCTCCTGTGTGCCGGCAGCTGTACAATCTCTCTCATCCCCCTCCCCCCTCCCATCCAGAAGGCGACGCGCTGGCTGGTCCCTTAGAGCCGGATATCCAGCTCCACGGAGGGTGGAATAAGCCCTTACGGTCGGCCAACTAATCCCCGGCCCTTTATTAATTAAACGCCACAAATGGGCTTCATCAGTCTCAACCAGTTCAAATAATTGAAGATAATTACTGGTCCGCAGCTTGGCTCTTGCCTATTATTCGGCTGAACTCTCATTTCCGTTTAATAATCCTGTAAGGCTATAGAGGGACCATCCGCGTTTCGGGTTGGTTCCATTCGTTTCTCCTTCAGTTGCTTCTTTTATTCTTCTTCCTCTTCTTCTTCTTCTTCTTTTCGATGGAGAATTATATCTTCAGCTCTATGTCAATCAATAAGTATAATTTCGCCTTTCCAATTACTAGGTATTGGTTCTGACATATCGGAACCAGTGCTCTGTGGCTGTAGTTTCGTTCAAGTTTGTTTCTGATAATATTTTCTCGTACAGTTTGATTTATATTTCGAAGATTTTGTATATACGTTCTCCCCTCCTTCCCAATTTAAAACCTACCACGTATGTTGCTATTTTTACTGGTTATAGCTACTTTTAAGTCCTAGATTTTCACTCATCAATATTAGACCTATCAACAGAGAGTCTTGACTTACCACTTACCATGCTGCCGTTAGACTCGGTCGTTTTTCCTTCCGAATGACCTCCACGTGTCGTAGCCGTGGATGTTTTACATCTACCGTGCATTTGATGTCTAGGCCAGTCCCTTACGACGCTCCTGATTGCCTGTTGATAAGCCAGTCACAGGGCTGGAAACTCTTAGTCTCTCTCGAGAGTTCACATGGGTAGGATCTATGTGCCACCTCTCCTGAGGGATACGTCTTTCAGGAGAGGTGAAACATACGTCCTGCCTATGTGAACTCTCTCGAGAGACAGAGTTTCCAGCCCTGTGATTGGCTTATCTAACAGCCAATCAGGAGCGTCGTAAGGGACTGGCCTAGACGTCAAATGCACCGTTGATGTGAATCTACTATAGTCTGCTGTTGGTCGATCCTCGTCCCCGTTTTGGCGAATCCTGGTTCATTATTGTGACTCCCTCTTGCTCGCTGGTTGGTGGTGGTGTGTTTCGATATCTTTGGAGTTGAATTCCATGTTTAAATGAGTATTTTTTTCGTAAGTAGGTTGTATTGTTCGGCCTATTCGAACGCGAGAAGATATATGGTGAAATCAATATTGCAGCCGGGAAAATGATTATTCAGTGCCTCTGCTCACATGCATGAAAATATTCATTCAAAGGACCTGGAATAAATTCATCCCAGTCAAGTCTGTTACACCATATTTTCTTCACATGACAAGCCTCTGTTGCATGGAATATTTGATTGGATACATAAATAAATAAAACATCATCCTATCTCCTCGAAATTAATACATTACGTATTACAAACGTATTGTTAGAACACTCAATACACTTGCTATAATTAACAGAGACTGAAACATTTTACTTTCTGAAAAGAAAATTCAGTGCAAAACACGGACTCTCCTTCGTTCGGGTAATGAGCCATTAATGGACGCTTGTGTCGGAATAATCTTTAATGATTCAACAATGTAAAACAAGAGTAATTGTGCCTGCGTAAGTTTCGATGAAAAATTAGTATTTCCCAAAGTTTTATGGTTTTAACGACCTTCAAGTTTGGCTAATTCGGGGATGTTAGAGGAAAACTGTATGACAGTGAAAAGCTCGGGATTAGGCGGCGGACGTTTGCTAATAACTTTCGACGAACTCGGTTCATCACGTAAACAAAAACATTGGAAACGTTGTATGCATTCACATTACTGGCCATTCTGTTACCTGTCGAAGCTTCGAGGAAGTATATAGAAAACGTACAAAGTAATTCATAAATAAATGAATAAGTAAGGACTTGTTATTCGGAAGGAGGGAGGAAATATTTTTGCATTTTGGTCGAACGCGTTTCTCTTGAAATATAGTATAGCCTACCAGAACGTCTGAACTCCTCGGTGTTATGTTGCTCACATTTAATATCTGGCCATAATTATATATATATATATATATATATATATATATATATATATATATATATATATATATATGCACACATGCATACATACATATATATATATATATATATATATATTATATATATATATATATATATATATATATATATATATATACATACATACATACATACATACAGATGTATATATGTATACACACACACATTAACATATATATATATATATATATATATATATATATATATATATATATATATATATATATATATATATATGCATGTGTATGTGTTACCTCACAATCTAACTTTCTTTATATGAAATAAAATCACCGTCAACATTCTGTACAGATTTTTTTGAACTGCAGCTCTGGAAATTTGAGCAAATCCTCACAGTTTTTCGAACAGGAAGTCAGAGGCTGGGTATGGCCGTGGTCTGTATACGGATCTTGGGCAAAGCTATCCAATGCTGGACGATGAATAGTATCACTTTGCAGCCGTTACAGAAACTCCAGCGTTTCTTCGGTTTCCTTTGTCGAAAGTTTCGCTGTATTTTTTCAAACGGTTTTTGGAAATGTGTGTGCGCATGCGTGCGGGCGTGTGTTTGTGCGTCGAAGGAGAATCGAGTTTGCCTTTGAGCTGTGCCAATTTTCAATGTTTTTATTCATTTATTTATTTATTTTTGCATCTGATATGAAGAGAAATAAATGGACATTGCTGCCTGCCCAGGTGAAAATTTTTAGTTATATATTAATTAATATATTATATATTATATATATATTATATTTATAATATATATATTTTATTTATAATACAATATTATTAAAAAAAAATATAAATATAATATATATAATATATATATATATATATATATATATACATTCATACATATATATATATATTCATATATATAATATATATATATATATATATATATATATATATATATATATATATATATATATATATCTATATATATTATAGTTTATATATATAAACTAGATGAACATAACTGCCCAGATGAAAATCAATCACTGAAAGAAAGTAGACAATTTTTTTAAAGATTATTCGGGAAACACAGAGGATAGTAGAAAATGCTACTTTCCGCCAAAGTAAATGGTTGGTTTGTAGTTGGTTTAGAATTAAGCATGTTTTATGCAAGCACTGGTCCATCGTTACAATCTGGTTAATGTGGTAAGGCATTAAAAGAAAAAAGAGGCTTGTTGTGGACCTCTGGACTTTGGAATAGCCACATATTATAGATTGTGCATATTCTTTCCTAACTTTTGATGCTTCAGCAGATGACACAGAATCGCTTATTATTATTATTATTATTATTATTATTATTATTATTATTATTATTATTATTATTATTATTATTATTATATTATTATTATTATATAAATATGTACTGGCATCCGTCAAAGCTACGTCAAACGGTCAAGTGATATGCGAGTACTTATGCACAGATTAAAATGACCTTAGTCGAAAGGAATATATAAGATGATAATATACAGATGAATGACAGCTCAATAGGCAAATATACGCATGCATAGAGAAAAAAATATGAAATTGTAAATCCTGCAACGCTTCTTCATAATACATAAACATCCATAGCCTCCGGCAGACAGTTCAACGGAAAAGAGATTAAGTGTTCGATAAAAACTTGTCTTATATTAACTTTGCATATTATTTATATTGTGAATTTGAGAGTGTGTTCTGGTTCATGGATAAGTTTAATTTAAGTAAGTTTCCATTAGAGTGACTGTTTATCATGTTAAAATTATATATATATATATATATTATATATATATATATATATATATATATATTTATATATATATATATATATATATAATATATTATAATAGTCACAATGCTCCCTTAACTTCTCGGATTCTTCGCCCTTTTTTGGATGTGCTTGACACTACAAAGCCTTGGGATCCCAGTTCAAAGAAATATGAAGAAATGGTGACGAACCTGCGATACCATAATCACGACGAGGTGACGTTGCCGACCTGACCACGAGAAGGATAAAGAGTTAATTCCTCTTGTACATACATGTACCTGTCGTTCTCAGAGCTGGAATAGACCCATCCTCACAATCATAGCCAAGTGTGCAATCTTTTTCGCGCTACCGGACGTCATAATTTCTTCATGTTTCTTTGAACTTGGATCTTAAGGCTTTTTAGTGGGAAGCGTATCCATTTTTTTTTTTTCACACAGCTGACACTGTCAAGCATTCATATATATATATATATATATATATATATATATATTATATATATATATATATATATATATATATATATATATATGTATTTATGTATGTATGTATTTATGTATGTATGTATGTATATGCATGCCATCTAAGGACATATTCCTTGAAGGCATCGGTGCAGGGAAAAACCGAATCCTTAATCCCTGATGAAATACATTGTATAATACATGCAGCAAGGACTGACCGGGATGTATGAAGATAATGAACCCTAATTAGAGATATAATTGCTCTCTCACGTAATGAGCAATTAATCTTTCGACGCAAAATAAAAATAGTGAGATGGGACGATGACGAATCGCGAAAATACATTTCTTTCTATGTATGTATATAAGTCAGATATACATACTATTCACATTCAAATCCCACATCTCTTGTCTCATTCCTTTTATTAAGGTTTTGGTTGTTTTGTCCTGGTTTTGTTATTTATTTAATTTTTGTGTGATTTTTAGATATATTTCTATATTGATGATTTTTAGTTGTATTTATCTATTGGTGATTTTTAGTTGCATTTCTTTGTTTGTGATTCTTAGTTGTGTTTCTTTATTGGTGATTCTAATATATCTTTGTTAGCGACTCTTAGTTGAATTTCTTTATTGGTTATTCTAAGTCGTTATTTCTCTGTAGTGATTCTTTCTTGTTCTTACTTGTGTTACATAGTAATGCAGTAGTTTTTTTTTTTTTTGCTGTTTCATTTAGTAATCCAGAAGTTTTTTTTTCTGTTTTACTTAGTAATCCAGGAAGTTTTTGTCTGTTTACTTAGTAATCCAGGTTTTTATTGTTTTACCAAGTAATCCAGAAGGTTTTTTACTGTTTAACTTTGTAATCCAGGTTTTTTGCTGTTTTACTTAGTAATGCGTTTTTTTAGTGTTTTACTTAGTAATGCAGAGCTTTTTTTGCCTTTCAATGCAGAAGGTTTTTTCGCTTTTTTACATAGTAATGTAGGAGAATTTTTTTGCTGTTTTATTGAATTGAGTAATCTGTATTGATAATTCTAATTCTTGGTGGTCCTTATTGACAGAAGTGTACCACAGATGTGATGTGGATCATCTGAACTATAAAGATATATATATATATATATATATATATATATATATATATATATATATATATATATATATATATATATATATATATATATATATATATATATATAATATATATATATATATCTTTTATATATTTCTAACATTAAACCTGACCGGTTCAGGTTGCTGAGGGTTCGATATTGCAGTCATTTAGGTTTTAGTTTCCGAACAGGACAAAGAATAAAGCAACCTGAATTTTCTAATATCAGGAACCATGCTTTTAATTGCAAAATTGAGCTTCAGAAAGAACAGTTCACAATAATAGATCATGTCAAACATCCTGATCACTTAACTACCCTCGAGTCATTATATATTAAGAAACTTGTTCCTTCGTTGAATGGTAATACTTCTTCAGCCACTCTACACCTGGCATAGTTAACGTCGTCACCTGCTTTTGACGACAGGTCATTCATTCCATCTTCTCTCTCATGGACGGTTAGTGTTTTGGGTTGTTCTCTCTCTTTTTACTGTTTTTTACTTTGTACTTATTTTTTTTTTTTTTTTTTTTGGTTAATTTTAAGACTATTTTAATTCGTGTGAGTTCTGTTTGTGTTTTATGGCTTTATATGTTATTTATTTGTCTTATTGCTCTTTGCAGACTGATGATGCACAGATGTTTTATGTGCGAAACGTTTCATAATAAACTTCATCATTTTACAACTGGTATCATGGACACCCTCTGAAGATTCGTATATAATTTGTCCACTGAACGACTACATATCTCCTGAGATGATACTGAAACTTTTCTTCGTCCTCCTGTTCGCTTTCCGTCTTCGACTACAGGGAACTCACCACTTTGCGCAACTACTCAAGCACCGTTATCCGCCCATTACCATCGCTACCTCAAGAAAACTGGAAAAGACGACTCTTCGACTCGAAAAGGCCAAGGCAGATCTTGATTTTCTCCAATACTGCCAACTGAATGATGTCACTCAGAGATTCGTCCGCTTCAGATTGTATAAATCTGCTCTGTATAACACTGAGTTCTACAAGGATACACTTAGAACCCTGCTTAAGAACGAAATTGAATGTAAAATCCGCTCTATTAACCTGTTAACTGTTACCACAGAACAACTTAAGAATGTTTTGTTTAATGATTTATCCATGGTTGATCGTCTGCTTTATCAGAGATTGTTTTGTAGATTTATTAATAACTATATCTCTGAGGTATTTTCTAGACACCAGAAAAAACTGTTGAATCTCGGTGTTGTTATTCCCGATTTCCATTCTAGAAATAAATGAATTTTTAACTTTTCCAGTTATGTTTTATCGAAGAGAGAAGAATTCTTATTAACTTTTGGGTTAGACTTTTGCTTACCCTTATATAGACCTAACTATGCCAGGTTTTTCTTACCTCTTGAAACTATGTTCAAAGATTGATAAAATTTGAATTTAACCAAGATATCGGTAAGCTCCAACAGAAATATCTAATTTGGCTCACAAAACGTACTTGAATTTAAGAACTAGTTGGACACCATTTTTTAGATCGTCAGATCTGAAAATACTATTGAAGTTAAAGGAACAAGAAAACATAATTTTTTGTAAACCAGATAAGGGCAAGGGGGTAGTTATTATGAATAAGACTGATTACATACAAAAAATGGAAACTATTTTCTCCGACAATTCCAAGTTTGTTTCCCACGGTGAACCTACTTTTTTAGATATATACAAAAAGAGAGGTAAAATTAATAGATTCCTGAGAAAAATAAAAAATGATAGATAAATAAATGAAACTACCTATCAACAGCTGTTTGTGACTGGCTCCTCTTTCAGCATTCTTTATGGTTTACCGAAAATTCACAAGCCTGACCTACCTCTGAGACCAATCATGGCTGCTTACAATAGTCCATCTTTTTCCATCTCAAAATTTCTGGCAGGACTTTTATCCGAATTTTGTAACGGTGAATTTTCCTTAAAAAATGGATATGAATTTCAACAATTAATTTCTAGACAGGATGGAGACTATTTTATGGCTAGTTTTGATGTGGAATCTCTTTTCACAAATGTTCCACTCAATGAAACCATTAGCATTATTTTAAACAAAATTTTTTCCAACGATGATACTATTTTTTATGGTGGTAATCGGGCTACTTTTAAACAATTACTTGATCTTGCTGTGCAAGATTCTATGTTCATTTTTAACAATCGGCTCTATTCGCAGGTCGATGGAGTCGCCATGGGGTCTCCTTTGCTAACTTTTTTATGTCAGACTTGGAGTCAAAGTTTTTAAATGGTTGTAGTTCTAATTTTAGACCATCTTTGTATCGTAGATACGTTGATGATACCTTCGCGTTATTTCAACACCCTTGGCAATGTTCCTCATTTTTAGAATTTATTAATAACGCTCACCCGAATATTAAGTTTACAGTAGAGGTTGAAAAAGAAGGTACTTTACCTTATTTAGATTTGAGAATCACTAGAAATCATTCAGAATTTGCCACGTCAGTCTACAGAAAACGGACCTATACAGGACTCACTAATAATTTTTATAGTTCCTGTCAACATTCTTTTAAATTAAACACCATCCACACATTGGTAAATAGGGCCCTAAAGTATTCATCTTCTTGGAAAATTTTTCATGAGATTTCATTTTTGCTGAGTTTTTTTAAGTCCAGTTCTTTTCCACAAGACGTAGTTTTGAAAATTGTCAACCAGATACTTTCGAAGTTTTTTCAGCCTTTATCTCCTAATTTTGATGTTCCAAAAAGGTTATTTTATGCTACTATTCCTCATATTTCTGATCTGAAATTCATATCCAGTTTAAAACAAATCATTGAACAAGAAATTCCGTGTCTCAAGGTCAAATTAATATCAAACAATCCTTGTACCATAGGTTCCTTTTTTAATTTCAAAGATCGCCTTCAGCCCTTCATGAAATCCAACGTCATATATAAATTTACATGCCCTGGATGTCCAGGTTCTTACGTTG
>NC_087205.1:1658144-1703144 GCF_015104395.2 Macrobrachium nipponense | reverse complement strand
CATGTTTTGCCTCAGGTCGGTGAAGTTTATTAACCAGATGCCAAATGCAGGAGAGAAGGAGAGAGAATGAGGTGAAATTTTGGGACTGTGGAACGTTTAATTTTTATTTTTCCGGTTAAGTGATGTAACTGTCTATTAGAGAGTTTTGCTATTCGCATTTTTTCGTATATTTAATTTTCATAATCCTTCTTGTCCTTTTTATACGCGCTGCTCTTATTGTGGAATTTCCATTTACACTCTTTTAGTATTCTGGATTTTTCTTCGGTCTTAAAGTGTACGTTATCATTATTTTATCGTTTCTCCTTCCAATCGATAAACAAGGCCACCGAAAATAGATCCGTCTTTCGGTGGTCTCGGTATAAAGCCTTATGAGCAGCGGCCAATGAAACTTTAACCACACTGCCCGGTGGTGGTCTATCCTTTATCGTTGCCAGAAGCACGGTTATGGCTGACTTTGACCTGAAAGAAAATGATAACTACTTAGGCTAGGAGGCTGCAATTTGGTGTGTTTGATGATTTGAGGGTGGATGAACGACGTTACAATTTGCAGCCCTCTAGCCTCAGTAGTTTTTTAAGATTTGAGGGCGGACACAAAAAGTGCGGACAGAAGAAAGTGCGGTCGGACAGACAAAGGCGGCACAATAGTTTTCTTTTACAGAAAATTAAAAATGATTTTGCGAAAAGAAAAATGCATTATTAATCTTTCACTTCTATGAGTTATCCTTCATTCGTCGAATAATCAAATTAGTAGTTTTAACAAAACATAAATTAAAATGAAATGAAATATATTTCAATTTAGTTCTCACGTTTAATATAGTCATCTTACGTCAATGTGTCTAAAGGGATCAGATGCGCCGTCGATGAGCCTGCTTTCTTTGTATGTGAAGATAATAATGTTCTTTAAATATTCTGCAGGGGCTTTCCTCCTCAATTAAGCACTTCTTATCTGAATATGGAAGTGCAGTGTGGAATTTGAGGCAAAACTGTTGGAAAAGCTATGAAGAATCGTTTGCATTATATTTTGAGTATGATTGCTGGAAAGGGGAAGAAACCTCGAGATTCGAAAGAGTGCTTAGATGGATATCTAGGTATAATGTATTAGCGTCTTGAGTTGGTTTGGTCATACTATCAGAATAATGGACGACTGAGTGCAACTTTTAGAGCCTTTGGTAGGGTACCCTAGAAGGTGACCTTGAAAGTGCTTGGTAACGATGTGAAAGAGGTATTGAAAGTGAAGTGCCTTTTCCGTGTGTGCAAGTTACTGGTGAATAGCACAATGGATGTGGGAGATGCGATGCGTTGCTTTTGAGTCTGCTATTGTTATGTGAATCAATCATGTTGTAGGAGTTTTAAACACAGGGCTTTCATCTTAAGTTCAGCAGTTAAAGGATGAATGTGAGAGTGAGTGTCTTTAATCCTACCCCATTGATCATCTGTTTTCACCTCAAGTATAATACTCATTGCCTTCCTCTCAGAATCACTTTTCAAAGTAAGAGATATTTGTAAACAAAGCTACCACGCCATCTCCACTGTTTATATTATAAGTTTTGTTTCAGACAGATGCTGATCAGATCTATCTACATCCGCTCTTTCTGTCATGATGAAATCCATCAAATTGATTGTCTGCCGCGTCTGTACTAACGTACAACCCAACAAATTTTTTTCTCCCCGTTTTCCTCAGTATATCCTGACGCAAGTTTTCTTGGGAAACCATTGTGTTCACAACGCTGAACCCCTTTCAATACAGTAACCATGGATATTTATTCCTTGAACTTCCCGCGTACCAGCAGTGCGATCTCTCTCTCTCTCTCTCTCTCTCTCTCTCTCTCTCTCTCTCTCTCTCTCTCTCTCTCTCTCTCTCTCTATGCAATTAAGTTACGTAGCACAACCACAGTTTCATACTCTTCGAGGCAGTCGTAAACAGATTCAGAATCTGATAAAACACTTCGTTTGACTCATTCTTTTCCATTCATAAACTCGCTGTAGCAACGTTTCTTTTCCACCTGCCACACTCAGTCATTCATAACCATCAAAACCACTTAAGTTTCTTAACCGAACTCCTTTTCTCTGTTGAGGGAGATCACTACCGGAAATAATAGTTTTCGGGAATATTTTGGTATGTATTAGGATGAGGGTAATAGCTTTCGGGATTTTTAGGGATGTATGAGGATGAGAAGGTAATAGATCCATCCATTCGCTATCCAGATTGTAACCCCGCCCCCCACAGTGAATGTACGTAAAATTACTACTTGAATAAAAAAAAAGGCACTATTGATTTTAACAATGTCCCGGACGTGTCCTTTTCGCTGATGCTGTTTGATTGAAGTGCTTACGTTGACAATGGGGGGTTGGTGGCGGGGTGGGGGGTGAAATCCTTGGGACCTGCTGAATAATTAATGGTGGAATAATTCTGGTCAGCTTTCATTAGATGCCGGTCGTCGACTACTATTTTATATTATTACTTACAGTTTCCTGATCATAGTGTTTTACCTGTCCTGTGTATTGAATGTGTTTTTTTTTCTCTCCAATTTATGTCAGATTTGTAGCCTTTTTTTGGAAGGTCTTATTGCGAGGAATGAAATCTAGGTCGTTTTATGTAAGCAATGTTTTGTGAATAATGAAAATAATTCTATAATTGTAATTGTCCTTGGACTTTCATTGAATAGGCCTTCAATTCGTACATCTAATTAATAATCAAATTAGTTTTTGGTATGGTGTTCCCTGCAGTCTTTCTTTGTTTCACATTTCTCTCTCTAGAAAGTATCGATTGCTTATGTAACATATTCTCTCTCTCTCTCTCTCTCTCTCTCTCTCTCTCTCTCTCTCTCTCTCTTATGAAACAGGTGTCCTCATTTTAAACTCACTCAAATCTGCATGCGTATGCAATGATCATGGCAATAATGAAGGTTAGCAAAAGAGACGTGGAAAAGACCACGAAGAAGAAGAAGAAGAAGAAGAAGAAGAAGAAGAAAAGAAGAAGCAGAAAACAATTTCTTACAGAACGCACCGGTAACTGGTGCAACAAATAAGAGGAGGTGGCAATTATCCTCGGAAAGAGACATTAAATAGCACTTAAACTAGAACAGAAGCGCTTAAACTCAGCTTAATACCAGAGCAATAAAGTTGCACAACAGCTTAGGAGAGCAATTAACAAAAGCGAAGAGTAAAGGCAACAAGAGGAAGGGTTAATGTCCGGGGCTTATTCTGCTAAGGATTAGGCTCTCTCTCTCTCTCTCTCTCTCTCTCTCTCTCTCTCTCTCTCTCTCTCTCTCTCTCTCTCTCTCCCTCTCTCTTTCTTTTCTCTCCTCTCCTCTCACAACTGTGTGGTCTAAGGGTCATTTGTCTGGCAAGAAGAAATAACCTGAACGAAATAACATTTGGATGTTGCCAATAAAGGAGGCGGTTCTCTCTCTCTCTCTCTCGCTCTCTCCCCTCTCCCCCTCGAATCTTTGTGTCTCTTCTCTCTCTCTCAAACACAACTTTGTGGTAAAATAAGGGTGGGATTTGTCTTTTGCAAGAAGAAATAACCAGAAGAAATAACTATTTGGATGTTGCCAATAAAGAAGGCGGTTCTCTCTCTCTCTCTCTCTCTCTCTCTCTCTCTCTCTCTCCACACACACACACACACACTCTATACTTTTTCAAATTACATCGATTGCATGATTTAGTCAGCTTCAAATGTGTTTGTTCCAAATTCGAACTCTATGATCCCCTGCTATAATGACAGTTACGTAAACTGTTTTTAAATCCGGTTCGATGTGGGTTGCAACTTTAGCAATTTATTTTCATCATTTATTCAAATGCTATTTAAACATGCCTATACTTATATTAAAATTGTATGATTATCTTTTAACTGTTTATTCATTTATTTTTATTTCTTCATCGCTCGACGATATATTTTTGTCACGAGCATTTTATTGACAAGAACTTTCCGTATGAAATTGTAACATATGTTATCGATTTCGTAGGTAGTGTGTACGTTATTAATGATTACAGCAGTAATCAGGATTGTTCAATAAACTCTGAAGTGTTTACTCGATTTCCAGCAGTTTTTTTCTGTATTAGGTCGACCAACTTTCCCCTCTCTCACACACGAGTGGGTCTGATGGCAGGAAGCCAAATTTTTCCACTCTTATATTGAACTGGAACTGGTTATTAAATATCCAGCTAGCTTTCCAGTTAGTCATGGCCAAAAGGCCGAACCGTTGCCAAGGTTTTTTTATTTTTTTTCTCCGTTTCCCAAGAATTCTCATCGTAGAAGTTGATTAACGCTACTTGAATTTCTTTGCTCTGCAGTTGAGTTGAAAAAATATATAACATGAATGCACGAACGCATTTGCTTGACTCTCTCTCTCTCCTCTCTCTCTCTCTCTCTCTCTCTCTCTCTCTCTCTCTCTCTCTCTCTCTCCATAGATATAGTATATGATGTATGTAAATTAGGAAACTAAGGAAAAAAATATGGTTTATGCTAAGTAAAATTTTATATCGCACTTTTTAGTACCGTTAACGTGAACAAACATAGATTAATATGATTGCGGTCCAAAATGATGATAATTTTATTCGGAGGGACTAAAGAGTCGTCGTCTTCTTCTATCATGAAAGTCTAATGAAGGTGACGAAGTGACGTTCGAAGTAATATTCGTAGAAGTTTCGTGAAAGAGTTTGTTAATAAAGACCCTAAAAGATATTTGTGTTGGACTTTGATCGGGCGGTCGAAGCAATTTTTTATTTTTTTTATTCAGTAACTTAATTTGGAAACTTCAAAAAGTGGTGCGTTTTTCAAGTAAATCTCAATAAAGTTCGCTCTGAGGGATCGTTTTAGTTACAGATAAATTTTAATGCTGCAATTATTTGTCAGATGAGATTCGCAAAGAAGACTTTTCCAGACGAGACTCGGAAATACAACTGAGCAGATAAGGGAAGAAATGAGAAAACAAACAACAAAGTTAGAGAGAATGAATGATTAACTTAAAAGAGCAAACTTTTGTAAAAGATAAGATCAATCGGCAGATCCGCTCAGCGGAAATACTCTTTTAGAGTCTTTTATGGCGGCATGTACGAGAGGTAGAAATGATTAAGGATGAAAGTGGAAATGTCTCAGTTGAGAAAGAGGAAGTCAAGAGAAGATGGAAATACTATTTTTCACAACTATTAACACTGGGAATGAGTGTTAAGAACTGGAAAATGTTCTTCCATTAGAAGGACCAATAGCAAACACCAGAGAGAGCGAAGTTGAGAGGCTATAAAGGAAAGGGAAAGTAAAGAAAGTTGTAGGATAGTCAAAGGTAACAATAGAAATGATTAAAGCATTGGGGAAATCTAGGCAAAGAGTGGATGCACACACTCTTAGCAAAAGATCGTGGAAGTAGAGGAAATGCCAACGGACAAATGCCAAGTGACTGGAACGATAGCTGGATGATTACAATGTATAAACAAAAATGAGACGTGTTTAACCTTGGTAACTACTGAGGAATAAAGCTTCTCGAACATGTATTCAAGATACTAGAAAGAGTAATGGGAGGAAAGTTGAGGGAGTAATGTACAGCGGGTTGGGTTTATGAAAGGAAAGAGCTCACTGGATGCTATTTTTATAGTAAGACGAGTCCAAGAGAAATATCTTGAAGAAAACAGGAAAGGTCACATGTATTTTGTGGATCTTCAAAAGGCGTACGACAGGGTACCAAGAAGAGTATAGTCTATTGGTTTTAGAGAGAAGTTGGTAAGGTTGGTGAAGGCGATGTATGAGGGGGCAAGAACCTCTGTACAGACAAAATATGGGGAGACTGGGGCATTCCTTGTGGAGGTTGACTTATATCAAAGATCAGCTGTGAGACCATTCTTGTTCCTTGTCGATATTGACACTTTGACATCGGAATTTAATGTTTACTGATGATTTAGTCATTATAGCAGAAACAGAAGAAGAACTGCAAGGAAGGTGTTTAGCAAAGAAAGGAGCCCCAAAGAAGGACATGACGAAGTAAACACTCAAGAACTTGCAGTGATGGGGGGCGGGGTTTGGGAGTATGGGCCGTCAGCGGATCAGATGGATGGATCTGGTGAGGAGGGATATGGGTGGAGGTGGGACTGTAAGAAGAAGATGCGAGGAATATAAATAGATGAAGAAAGTTGACTTGGGCGACCGACCCTGCTATATACATTGGGACTAATAAGGTCGGAGGAAGAAGAAGACTCATTCTTAATGAACTATTGTATATATGTTTCTTTGTATATTTTAATATTTTATATCTCCCCGGTGAATCTTCACTGCAAATATAGGTTTTGTTCTTTCCATCGTGGGACATCATATTTGTTCTCAAATTTGAGAAATTGTTTCGTAGTAGTTATTCAATTATAATTAATCGTCCTGACTACTTGCGTCATTTAACAGAGAATTTATTTTCCTTTTCCGGCTGCCATCAATATTTCATAAATTCACAGTTATTGTTGCTGTCTGTCTGTCTATCTATTTACGAAGCGTTACACATCATTCAGTACAGCATTTACTCTCCGCTCTCCTAATTTATTAATAAAGGACCAGCGTAATATAACAGTTTTATATCACCTGTTTTTTGTTGTATAAACTATAGATATTTCGATATGAAGTCACTTAAAACTTGAGTTTTCTGTCTTATTGTGACCCACTGCCGCTCCCTCGAGGCTCCCAAGGCTTGCTGTAAGTTCAAATACTGTTCGTGTATGAAATTTATTTGTGGTTCCCCATCCAAGCGCTGACCAAACTAAATGTTGCTTCATGTACTAAGTGATCGGGGTACCAATTGAGTAAGGACATTATTATTATTATTATTATTATTATTATTATTATTATTATTATTGAAGCTGCAACCCTAGTTTTGGAAAAGCAGAACGCTACAAGCCCCTTAAGGACCCCATTAAAGTAAGGACCTTATTATTATTATTATTATTATTATTATTATTATTATTATTATTATTATTATTATTATTATTATTATTATTTTTATTATTATAGAAGCCCCTTAATTAAGGACCCCAGTAAGGAATGCAGCGTAAGTTGTAAACAGCAACATTGTGGAAGAGTTTACAAGAAAGCGAGACAAAATCATTAGGACACTGTGAATGAACAGTAAATCCTGCTTCTAGAGAGATAAGTGAGCGCACGAGCTCTCCTCGGATGGACTGACAAGTCTTTGAGGCATCCTAATCCTTGTAACCCCTTGTAATATAGGAAATTAAATGCAGAAAGTGTAAACTACAAGAGCAAAATAAACGAGAGAGAATCAAGTAAGGTAGAGGACCTCTGTCTATTTTGCTATCAAACCTCATGCCAAAGTCGATTTTTATGTGATCCCCGCCTCTATACGAGTCTGAGTACGGCATGAGTGCACAGGCTGTCATCAGTCTTTGATAGGTCAATGTAGAGGAATTATTGCCTTAACCTGGTGTCGTATTTAGCTGGAATTTGTCTCCGGAGCTTCCCGGATTTTCCCTTCGAACGGTCACGTTTCGTTATGGCTCAGGGGGTTCAAAAAGGGACCTTCCCATTACGGATTCAATGGGGAAGCTTATTCGGTTTGTGCAGAACCTCTCTCTCTCTCTCTCTCTTCTCTCTCTCTCTCTCTCTCTCTCTCTTCTCTTAACATCTTGTTTTATGGCATCATGGTCATAAATGCCTGCCAGCCAGCCAGCTTCCCTTATCACTCCTATTCACAAAAGTGATCTCTCTCTCTCTCTCTCTCTCTCTCTCTCTCTCTCTCTCTCTCTCTCTCTCTCTCTCTCACAGGAGACCATTTTAATGATTTTTTTTTATGTATTATTTCTATTAAGTATTTTGTCATTGTTAATCAGAAACTAGCTATATATGTTTTAAGATTACAAATTTTTAATTGTGAGATTTTATGGTAAAAGAGCTGATAAGAAATAAGGGCTTTTTTGACACTTACTCGGCCTCGAAGAGGCTGAGATTAAAGAGTTGTGAACACCCAATGAGAACGAGATGACGTAATCATTATAGTCAGTACAGTGTAAATATTATTATTATCATTTTCATCATGATCTGTCAGTTGTCATGGTCGTTCCAGATATACACGTAAGCATGATGGCCGGCAATCGATCACAAAATGCATGAGAAAAAGGATGGTCTTCAATTGGAAATTTTCATGTACGCTACTTCCATTGTTTTATTTTTTA
Organism: Macrobrachium nipponense; assembly: GCF_015104395.2. Taxonomy (NCBI): domain Eukaryota; kingdom Metazoa; phylum Arthropoda; class Malacostraca; order Decapoda; family Palaemonidae; genus Macrobrachium; species Macrobrachium nipponense. The sequence goes on along the minus strand of NC_087205.1, from coordinate 1,694,978 downwards.
TTTTTTTGTTTTGTTTTGTAAATCCGACTGTACTATATTTTATTATTTCGTGTTTTTTTTTATCGCCACTTACGTTCTGACTGTACTATATCCTTTGATTTCGTTTTTTTTTAATCGCCACTCAAGCTCTTAGTTGTAACTCTTGATTAATATGCTAAGAGAGGTTAAAAGTACTGCACATTAAATAAATCGTGTTTCATATAATGCAAATCGTTTTTTCAATGAGCTTATAACTTGAAAAAAAAGTATTTTGAAAATTTATGATTGTATTGCATGTATAAATATGTGCAAATTATGATTATATACTATTTAACACAGTTTTCACGCATTTCTAGCATGCGTTGATGTTAATCACAATTGTATTTTAACGTACCACCAAATAATGAAAACCTGACCCCTCGAGTGAAACATCAGCGTCCGAAGGCCGTTAGTATTTCCTGGAATCGTTTGGAACGAAAACAATTACGGACGTTTGTCGAGGGAGACGTCTCTTCTGGCTCCCAATGAAAAGTGACGTCCAGTCTTCCAGAGAATGAAGTGGGTGATTAGGTGCCAGCAGGTATTAGCTGACAATGTCAGTTGAAGCTTTATCTTACTCAGTTTATCCCTTCAGCGTTAAGAGATAATCGGAGAAAATTGGTGGTGTAGATTGGTTTTGAAAACGACGCAAAGCTGTCATTATTCCTGATGTGTCACTAAATCAGGTCGGCCATTTGAATTAGAAAGTATCTGTGAAGATACATTCCTCCTTAAACGTTTCGACTTTTATCACTCGCTCAGATTTGCTTGTAAATATATTGACATACTTTGTGGACGAAATTTTGATTCGTTTTTATAGGCCCCAAATATTGTAGATATCGGAAATGGAAGACGGCGCTAAGTAAATACGAGAAATCACAACGACGTGGTTTTTATAGAACGTGGAAATTGTAATTATCATTATTCTAGAGAAAAGGTACTATACAGAAAGCATTGAGATGTATGCCATATAAATCGTTTTGTAATATAGACATCGACTAGTGTTAGTAACATAGATGTGAAGTTTAGTAAGACATTTTAAATTACGTATTATGGATTAAGCTGGCCTTGTGTCTGTACCGATCATATCCTGGTCAGCGAGCATCCCTTACAGAGAGAGAGAGAGAGAGAGAGAGAGAGAGAGAGAGAGAGAGAGGATAAGAAGAAGATTATTTACCATTTAGATTTCCAGGCCCATTCCTTCAGGCTCCCCTATGGTTGGACGTCCTGCCGGGTAGTTTGGGGGCAGGGTTGGTGGGGAATGGAGGTAGGTGGAATATGAAAGGATGGTCAGGTATTATCTACCGAACATAAAACTTATTAATGACATTCGTTTTAGTAAACTAAAACATATTAATGACATTCGATTTAGTAACTGTTCCTTTTTATAGAGAAGACTAGATAAACACAATACGTCCCCTCCGCTATCCCTGACCAAACCATTCCCGCCCCATTAGTATCCTGCAGGTAGGCTGAGAGCTTTGTGTCCTCTAAGGCTACAAGGGCAGACAGGGCTAATATCCCATTTGACGAATGGCGGACGATCGGTGACACCCAAGTGAACTATAACCGGTTTCGAGTCAGTCGAATGACTTTCCGAATAAAGACACCCGAGTATAAAGTCGTGGAGGGTCATGTTACCCCCAGGATCAGTTACTTTTTTTATTTCCTTTTCAATCGTTTTAATTGCTGTTATTCACACTTGGCGTCTCTACTGGCGAAATACTAATTTTATTTGGATAGAAATAATATTGTTTAACGTCTATTTGTTCCTGAATTAACTTAAATACTTCTTGTGGGCTACAAAGAAAGGATAGATATTCGAACACTTCGTCCATCACAGACTTATGCCCTCTGGTTCGAGACGAGAAGACCAGACGAACGGACGTGGAAGCCAACAGAAGTTAAGATAAATGTGATTTTAAAACTTCTCTTCAATTTGTACGTCCTATTGAACCGAAATTCCTGTTGGTAACTTTTATCACCTTTGCCTTTCCTCGACTTTCTCGTTTCACTTTTTTTTGTTTCTATTTTTTCTAACCTCTCTTCTCTCCCCTTTCCCTCTGGTGTATCTTTATCGCTTTCCTTTTTTTTTTATCTGTTACTTATATACATACCCTTCAAGCTCTTGATTGCGTCTCTTGATTGCTAACAGATGCAAGACAGAAGGTACTGTGCTGTAATTAAAGTTCTGTTTTACTGAACCCACTCATTTTATCATTGTTCAGCTCGTGTTAGGGGAAGGGGTATGAAAGTGGATTGCTTAATATGTATGCAGTGCACGCATGCAGTATTTGGAGAGAGAGAGAGAGAGAGAGAGAGAGAGAGAGAGAGAGAGAGAGAGAGCTTTATCGTATCGGGTTCACATTACCAACATATTTAACATTTCAACATTTTCCATATTGTAAATATTCATGAGAATGAAGTTAAATAAAATTGAATAGGGAAACATCCGCATCAGTTTGCGTTCCCAGCCCTTCCGTTTTCTGTGCGAACCATTTAGACAAATAGACAGGCCAGGTCAGTGAACCATTTCCAGGGTGAACCATTTCCACCTTATTAAGACCCTCCAGGTTGTGTGAGTGCCTCTTGTCCTTCAGGGAACTGCAAATGGGGCTAATGGCCTATATATTTGACAGCCGGGCGGGCGATAGATAACACCCAGGTGACTGCAATCGGCTTCCATAGCCTGACAAAAATCACCTGGGAATAAAAAAAAAATTCCCGACTTCTATATTATGGAAGGGCGTGTTCCTTCAGTGGGCGTTATTCTAATTTTTCCTCCTATGATATCCGTTGGGTACCTTGTCCCTAGGAATTAGTCATTCTCCCTGTTTTATTTTTATCTTGGTTAGCGGGATTTTATATCTGATGGGGAATGGCAGTCATTCATTGTGTTTATTTTTGTTTTGGGGGATTTTATATTTTATGGGGAATAGTAGTAATTCATTGTGTTTATTTTTATTCTTGTCTTGGGGGGGATTTTATATTTGATGGGGAATGGCAGTAAGTCAGTGTTTATTTTTATTTTTTTGTTTTGTTTTGGGGATTTTATATTTGATTAGGAATGGTAGTAATTCATTGTGTTTATTTTTATATTTTTGTTTTGGGAACTTTATGTCTGGGGATTTAATATCTGATGGGGATTGGGAATGGAAAGCTATTTTATTGTATTCGTTTAATTCTGGATTGGCATAGACTATATTTTTCAAGTGCTGGCTAGAGCATTTTAGTTCAAGACTGGATGGGAGAAATGCACGGAGGTTAAAACACTGATTAAAGCTAAGAAAATTATGATTTAAAAACTTCTTCACTCGTATGTCTTATTTAATGAAAATTTGAGCGGTAACTTTTTATTACCTATGCCTTTCTTGGGGCTTCAGCGCATTTTCGCTTACTCGGGGTGTAAGCCTATAAACCACTTTGTTGTTGTTGTTGTTGTTGTTATTGTGGGGTTGTTAGGAAAGGTCTGTGGACGAGCCAATAAAGGTCTGAAAAAGGTGTTTCGCGTTGAGTTAAAGATACAGGAATTTTAGGATAGGATATTTATTGTTTATTTATTAGAATGAAAATGTAAAAAAATTAGATAATGTACATGTTAAACAGCACAGAAAAAAAATGTTTAATAAAATTTAGCATATTTATTTTAATTTTCGTTGATGAAGTAAGGCTCCATTTGGCCGTAGATTTTAGCACGTTTCAATTTACGTTAAACGTTAGGAATATAATGTTTACAACTTAGTGTGAGGGGATAATCTTGCGCGCGTCCCGGGTAAGCTGGAGGACGAATCGCTCATTTTTCTCTCTCCCTTGGTTCCTCACCCCTCTTCCTCTGATGTATCGCAGTTACCTTTCTTATTTTATTCTTTGCTTCTATACCCTCCAAGTTCCCGTTTATGTCTCCAGGTAACTAATTTTTATAGAAATCATATAATTAAGCGCTGTAGTTATCGAGATGAGGAAAAGAATATTGTAAAGTTTTTGCCCAACATATTAAGTAATATTTTCCTGACAAAAATATTGGACCAACCAAGGAGAAAACCGCCCTTACATTCATTGAAAAGTAAACTCGTCAGATAGACAAATAATGGGTAAAATAAAATCGTATGCTTTTGTTTTGTAATTATCTAGTGCAAATTCATTTGAGTTTTCCCGGAGTTTCAGATCGTAACGTTAATTATTTATTCCTTTTATTTTTATAAAGCATTTTTTCCACACTTCATATTTTGCATTGTGAAATTATTTTTTCTTTTTGAGTTTTAAAACGTTTTTTCCATTGTTTTTTTTATTTCTTTATTTACCCTGTAGCTATGTTTCCCGCTTATTCATAAAAACCTTTCTGTAAAAATGATTGGGTTTTGTTATTTATTGTTTCAAATGTTTTTGTAGCCAAAGGAATGATGGCTCCTATTAGCTGATGTCTGGCAATATACATACAGCCCTCATACACACACATATACATTGTAGTATATATATACTAGATACATATATACATATATTGTATATATATATATATATATATATATATATATATATAGTAAAGTATAGGTTTATTATTTGTCATTTTTCCGTGGAAAGGTCTTACATCTGAAATTTGGTATAAACCCTCATATGTGTGCATGTAAAAATTATGTTTAGCTGTATAACTATACCAATACACCCGTACCTCGTGTATATTTATCGTTAAACAGTCGAAAAAAAGTTGTGGATATTTAATTAATAGAAATAATAGGAGGTAACGATATTAATTCACGTAGTTCTGAAAAAGTCTCCTCTAATTCAAATGACCAGAAAAAAAAAATAGTCGTCATAATGACATGGAGGGGCTTTCCTTATTCGGATTTAATTGTCTTGTCTAAAGTAATTAAGAAAAATTACCGACGTCATTAGGAAAATCGAAGACGAATCAAGAGCTGGCATTTTTATTTTTTTATTATTATTTTTTTTATTTTAATCAAATTACCGAAATTGCAGCTTCCATTATAAGATCTGCCTGATTTTTACGTACCGGAATTTAAGGAAGAAATGCAGGTTTTCGGGTGATATTATTTTAAACATCTGTATTATTATAAAAATGGAAGAATATATTGAAGAAAAACATAGTTTTTTAGAGTTGTTAAACAGTGAATAATGCACATTTATGAGAAGAATCAAAGATTTTATTAATAGAGGTGTGAAGCTTTGGAAATAGTACCAAAAAGTATTCATGTGACGAATCGAGTGGTAATCCTTCATTTACTGAAAATTTCGACATTGTGCACAGTGCCAAGCACTCACGAAAGAGGCAGAGAGAGTTTATTGTTATTTGTCGTTGTCGTTTATGATAATCAGGGTTTGTGCCAGGAAGTGGCACTGCTCCTTGCGCAGCCTGATTGTGTGCGTTATTCAGGATAAAATGATGAGTGAGAGAAATGCTGTTTTGCTAATCTTGTTTTACTTCAGGTTGCTGAAATATTTATAAAATATTTGCAAATTTTTACTTCTTAGAACGCTTATTGAATAGGCTTGATTTATAAAAAAAAGTTCTTCTGTGATATAGGAGAATCAGATTTTTTTTTTAGTTGCTTTACCCTTTACCTGGAAGTAGTACTGCTTTGCCCTTTACCTGGAAGTAGTACTGCTTTGCCCTTTACCTGGAAGTAGTACTGCTTTGCCCTTTATCTGGAATTAGTACTGCTTTGCCCTTTACGTGGAAGTATACTTGCTTTGCCTTTACCTGGAAATTGTACTGGCTTTGCCCTTTACTGGAAGTGTACGTGGCTTAAACCTTTACTCTGGAAGTAGCACGGTTTTGCCTTTACTGGAAGTTATTATCTTGCTTTACCTTTGCCTGGAGATATTACTCACTAGCTTTACCCTTTGCCTGGAAGTATTACTGCTTTACCCTTTGCCTGGAAGTAGTACTGCTTTACCCTTTACCTGGAAGTATTACTGCTTTACCCTTTGCCTGGAAGTATTACTGCTTTACCCTTTGCCTGGAAGGTTTATGTTTACCTTTGCCTGGAAGTATACTCGCCTTTTAACCCTTTACCTGGAAGTAGCACTGCTTTGCCCTTTACCTGGAAGTATTACTGCTTTACCCTTTGCATGGAAGTATTACTGCTTTACCCCCTCCTTTGCCTTGGAAGTATTGACTGCTTTCCCCCTTTGCTGGAAAGTTTACTGCTTTACCCTTTGCCTGGAATAGTACTTGCTTTACCTTTACCTGGAAGTTATTACTGAGCTTTACCCTTTTGCCTGGAAGTAGTACTGCTTAAACGCCTTACTGCCTGGAAGTTATTACTTGCTTTTGGCGCCCTTTGCTGGGAAGTATTATTGCTTTGCCTTTTACTGGAAGTAATTCACTTGCTTTAACCCGTCTTACTCTTGGAAGTATTACTGCTTTACCCTTTGCCTGGAAGTTTACTTACTGCTTTTACCCTTTTCCCTGGGAAGTAACCGCTGGGACTTGCTTTACCCTTTACCTGGAAGTATTACTGCTTTACCCTTTGCCTGGAAGTATTACTGCTTTACCCTTTACCTGGAAGTATTACTGAGGCTCATTACCCTGTAAGTAGCCTGAGTAAGTATTACTGCTTTACCGCTTTGGTGCGTGAAGTAGTACTGAGAGGCTTTACCCTTTGCTGGAATTTATCTACTCTTTTACCTTTCACCTGGAGTATTACTGGCTTTACCCTTTGCCTGGAAGTAGTACTGCTTTACCCTTTGCCTGGAAGTATTACTGCGTTACCCTTTACCTGGAAGTATTACTGCTTTACCCTTTACCTGGAAGTATTACTGCTTTACCCTTTACCTAGAAGTATTACTGCTTCACCCTTTGCCTGGAAGTAGTACTGCTTTACCCTTTACCTGGAAGTAGTACTGCTTTACCCTTTACTTGGAAGTAGCACTGCTTTACCCTTTACCTGGGTAGATGTTTGGTTTGCTGCCTTTGGCTTCGAGTTGAGGGAAAGAACACCCCCCCCCCCTTTTCCTAAAAAATAAATAAATGAAAAAAACGGAAGAAAGGAAAACGATTATCGTCGGAATTGTTGAGGGCCACAGGCGGCCTCCAGTGCCGGATATTTCTTAATCCTTTTCTCCAAATATTTCATTGTTCTCTTTTGGGGTGGGTAGAGTTAAGGAAGAAGGATTCTTTTAATTTAGGTTGTTTATTTGTACTGTGGTCTTTGGGATAAAGATGATTTTTCGTTGCGATAAGAATGGAGTGCCCTTGCTTTCTTATTTTGGTTTTTGATTATACCACATATTTATTTTGGAGCTCAATCAAAAATTATGCAGTATTATTGTGGAGCTCATTAAAAAGGAGACAATTAATTTTGTGGAGCTCATTAAAAAATGAACATATTTTTGTAGAGCTCATTAAAAATGAGACAATTATTGTTGTTGAGCTCATTAAAAATGAGACAGTTATTTTTGTGGAGCTCATTAAAATGAGACTTACTTGTGGAGCTCATTAGAATGAGACTTATTTTTGTGGGGTTCATTAAAATGAGACTCACTTTTTGTGGAGCTCATTAAAAAGGAGACAGTTAATTTTGTGGAGCTCATTAAAATGAGACTTATTTTTGTGAAGTTCATTAAAAATTAGACAATTATTATTGTGGAACTCATTAAAAATGAGTTATTTTTGTGGAGTTCATTAAAAATGAGACAGTTATTTGTGTGGAGCTCATTAAAATGATACTTATGTTGTGAAGCTCATTAAAAATGTGACAATTATTATTGTGGAGCTCATTAATAAGGAGACAGCATCTCATCACTGTCCTTAGAATGTTTCTAGTCGCTCAAGAATCAGTCATCAGCAATCAATTTTTTTTATTCATTTAATTCATCACCTCCCACACCCGATACTTTTGGAAGTACGTAGGTGGTAGAGGGAAGGAAGGGTAAGGACGTGAAAGGTTATATAAATGGATTGAAAAACGGAAGAACGATTAGGGCTCTTTTTGTAGGTCCTGCTAATGTAAATTCCTCTCGGTAATTTATATCATTCTCGTTTTAATTCGTATCCCTCAAGCTGTCGCTGTCTCCCCTTTTCATCAAAATATTGTTTAGCAGTTTCTTTTTTTATTTTTTAGCTGCTACTGATAACATCCATTGAAGCTCTTGATTGTTATTAGCCACAATTGAAAGGTACTCTGAAGTAATTAAAACCCTGTTCTACAGAAGTCACACTTTGTTTGTTCCGATCCTTTCAAGGGAACTGCCCTGTATCAGGCCTTATATACGAATCATCGTTGAATCATCCTTTCGTTTTCTAATATCCATATTTGGTTTAACGAATTTTGAACTTTAAAATTAGTTTTGATTCTTGGTTGTAAGAATTTAAGTGAAAAAAATAATTTCCGTTAATTTTGTAACCAAGCGGGAATGAGTTCTTATCTTCAAGAGGAGAAATTCAATTGAAACTGGTAAAATCATAAATGCTATATATAAGAAAAAAGAATAATAAAAATAATTATATGGAATTTGAAGAAAGGGTGTTATAGAGTTACATAAATTATTGGAAATCTTCTGATAAATTAATAATGAGGCTTTCTTTCCGTTGAGTTTCAAAGTTATAGCTTTTCTTAAAATCACCATAGTTATTTATGTTTTGTATTTTTCTTTCAAGTAGCCTAACTATTGATTAAACATGGCATGGACGATAATAAGTTTGGGCTGCTTGAAGGTCATGCCACTTTGCCTCTTTTTCCTCGTTCGTGGGCGAATCACTTCACCGCCTGTAGACTTCGAGTGGCCCATGTCGTTGAAGGCAGCGCAGGTGGAGATAATAGCATACTTGGCAGCTGGATCGCCTACAGACCGCACGCAGCCGGTCCCAGTTATCTTTCAGTTAACCAAAGTGCCCAGAATAACTGAAGGAGTCGAATCGACTTGACTTCATGAGATGAAACCGTGATGTTATATTTATTAGATGAGTAAATTAATTTGCGAAATGAGTGAAAGGCGATTGTGTTTTTATGTGGAAAGTAGAATAAATGAAATTAATATTACTTTTTTGCCAATATTTTATTATAATGGAAAAATTTTTAATAATTGATAAAATTTTACATCAATATTATTACTTATTTGAGTAATTTAATATGTACTTGTTTATATATATATATATATATATATATATATACTATATATATATATATATATATATATATATATATATATATATATATATAAATATATATATATATATATATATATATATATATATTATATATATTCATAAATATATACATATATATCTATATATATATATATATATATATATATATATATATATATATATATATATATATATATGTATATATATATATATATATATATATATATATATACATATACATATATATATATATATATATATATATATATATATATATATATAAACAAGTACATATTAAATTACTCAAATAAGTAATAATATTGATGTAAAACTTTATCAAGTATTAAAAATTTGTCCATTATAATAAAATATTGGCAAAAAAGTAATATTAATTTCATTTATTCTACTTTCCACATAAAAACACAATCGCTTTTCACTCATTTCGCAAATTAATTTACTCATCTAATAAATATAACATCACGGTTTCATCTCATGAAGTCAAGGCGATCCAGCTGCCAAGTAGGCTATTAGCTCCACCTGCGCTGCCTTCAACGACATGGGGCACTCGAAGTCTACAGGCGGTGAAGTGGTTCGCCCACGAACGGGGAAAAAAGAGGAAAAATATATATGTATATATATATACATATAAAAGTATTGCCTTGTGGATACGAAGGAGGGGGGTGGGGAAGGACGGGTAGACCTCCCGTAAAAAATATTCATTTTTTCGTACTTGTACTACTCCTGCTGTAGCTTTCTCCTGTTAATGGCTGCGTTGGGTGGCATGATTCTGAGACGGAGTAATTATGTACGCATTGTAATTGCTGTATCTTATTTGGGAAATGCTATGGTGATGATCGTAATTTTTCACGTAATGCAGGTATAATTTTTAAGAGTTTTTTTTCCGTGTATAACCGTCTTCATCATTGGTATTAAACTGTATGGTATTAAACTTCAACGTTGGGGCTGGTTGGGGGGGCGGGGGAGGGGGGAAGATGGTCAGGAATCATTATCAACATCTCTTCTCCAAACGGACAATCTCTTCTCTGGAGTTGGACGAATTGAACTTGATTGAAAAGGACGTTGAAGAGGAAAGTTGTGAACGTATAATCTGATACGAAAGTGGAGAAAAAATAACGGAAAAAAAAAAAACTAATTTCAGTTATTACCTCGTACTGAAGTCAGGTTGACGCTGGTATTTTTTTTTCTCTCGTCGACTTTCATGGCGCTTTTCATTGGTCTCTCTCTTCCCTTTTCCTCCTTATCTTTACCGCTTTCCGTTATCGTGTGGAACTCATCTCCCTTCAAATCTGATTGCGTCTTTTGAATGCAATCGTTAGCGAAGCGAAGGTACAATGAAGCAATTAGTCCAATTCTACGGGCGTACTTTTTTTTTTGTTCATTGTTTTGGGTGTATCAAGAGAAGTGTGCCACTTTTTCCATGCGAAAATGTACGATTTTAAGAACTGTGCGCTATTCCAGAAAGAATAGAAGGGTAACTGTATCGTGTAATGAGCGTGCGCATAAGATTAGGTATGTATACACACAAGCACTCACGTCTGATTTAAGAGGAAAGAAAAACCGTAAAGAGAAGCGGTGGGGAATAATGAATGTTAGTATAAATATTATTCATTTTTATTATAGTAGATTCACATCAGCAGTACATTTGATGTCTTGGCCAGTCCCTTACGACGCTCCTGATTGGCTGTTGATAAGCCTATCACAGGGCTGGAAAATCTCAGTCTTTCTCGAGGAAGTATATGTTTCACCTCTCCTGAGGTGTACTTTTGACAGACGTATCCCTGAGGAGAGGTGGAACATAGATCCTACCCATGTGAACTCTCGAGAGAAACTGAGAGTTACCAGCCCTGTGATTGGCTTATCAACAACCAATCAGGAGCGTCGTAAGGGACTGGCCTTGACATCAAATGCACAGCTGATGTGACTCTACTATAGTAGCAAGCCCACTACTATTACTACTCGCCTTCCAGTTTTAATACATTTCTATCTATTTATTAATTTATTGATTTTTTTTAATAAGTGAGATCTCTTCGTTCTGTATTTCCCTTTACTTCCTCTTACTTTTCCTGGTGAACGCCATATTCTTTGGAAGCTTGAATTTCAAGTTAGTGGCCCCTGTGGGCTTCTTCCATGCGAATAGGTTTCATCTACTGAATAATAATAAAAATAATAATAATAATAATAATACATCATACATCATACATCTTGGAAGACGTCCCTTGAGGATTACAATGAAAATTAACATCATGTCTTCAGGAGAATTAACATACTGATAAGTTGAATTAGATGTTAACTCGCATGTGAATATCGGTAAAGCATTCTAATACGATTGTAGATAATAAATAAAGATAAGTTAAAAATTTCGTCTAACTTTTCTTTGTCCAGATTTGAGTGTTACGACTGAGGATGATTAACTAAGAAATCTGCAAAATACTAATAATGAAAAATGAGGAAATTAAGATTTGGCCATTAAGATATAAATCACCGGAAGGAATCAAGGACTCTTGGTTCTCAAGTACTCATTACTGCATGTCAGCTTCAAGAGGTTTGGTAGTTACTGTTTCCTAGAAAAAATCAGCTGTCTTGAAGTCAATAAATCTTGTTATACGAAACAAATAAGAGATCATGAAGAGGAAATAAGATATATTATCTGTACATTAACTTTAAGCCTTTAAATGAAATTAGGTATGACAGGATCAATAACATAAGTAGCCAGGTTAAGTAAATTGTTCCGCGAGAAAATAATGTACTACCAAGTGTTTCACTGCAGCCACGAGAGAGAGAGAGAGAGAGAGAGAGAGAGAGAGAGAGAGAGAGAGAGAGAGAGAGAGAGAGAATTTTACATTGTCAGTATTAGATCAGTTAATTTTCTTTTACGCTTTGTTAATGAGCATTATACGAAAATTTGACGGTGGAAAGACTCGTCAATCCGTCTAGCTCTCTTTCCCCTGCTCTTGGTAGAACCTTTTCTTTCCTATTAGAGCCGTGGAAGTTGAGTGTCCCTTGTCGTTTAGGGGGAGTGCAGGTGGGGCTGATAGCTATTTGGCAGCTGGACAGCGATAGATGGCACCCAGCTGGCTGCAATTGTTTTCCAGTCAGACAAAGTCCCAGAAAAGGGAGGTTTTTGAGGCTAAAATTGTGGAGGGTCATAGGTCTCCTGGCAATATAGGGAAAGGTTTTTTTTTTTTTTTTTTTTTTTTTTTTTTTATTTTTTTTTTTTTTTTTTTTTTTTTTTTTCAACCCTTTTTCCAATGTTTGTTCTTTCGTGGCTAGAGTATAAAAATGGTTTTTATTGCATTCATTTCAGGTTTTTTTTTTTTTTTTTTGTATATTTATGACCATTTTCACCTCTAACGAGCTGTTAAAAACGAAATTACTAATGTGCAACTTCATTTGGTCTCTAATTGACAGAGATTACAGTTTTGAAGAGCCTGTAAAAATGAGGCCAGATCACATAATCATCGGCGGTTGTTGACTGGATGAGATCAAGTATTTATAGGGCAATTACAATGATTTTTCAATATCATCGCCATCATTATTTTGTAATCTACGTCCCAAAAATGCCCTTTTAAAACACGAATGTAGGTCAGTTGTTGATTCATTGAAGAGGTGAGGTATTGTGTATTGCTGGTAATAGAAATAGGAAGGTAAATAAAGAGAATGACAACTTCTCTTCAGTTTGTCGGTCGTCAATTGAATTTCATGTCATTTTTTACACATTTCATCAATTCATATCAATGCATGCCAATTCCCCTCGTTCCTCTGACGTACCCTTTTATCTCTCTCTTTTTTTGTGTGTGTCACTTATTTCCCCTTAAAGCTCTTGATTGCTTTTAGTGGCGATGTGAAAAGTGGAGTGGAATAAGTAAAGCACTATTGTACAGAATTCACTTCCTATGCTGTCGTTCCGAATTCTGTTTCACTGTTCAGAGTAGGGTTAATTAAGGGATCGAGTGGTGAAGAACTACGAATTTAACAAAAAGACAATTTTAGGATGCATGCAGTATTTCATAATTCATACATGTGCTCTATACGCTTATTCAAAAGTATGTTTGATTTGTATGTAAGTTTTCCTCCAGCCAACGTATGTATATATATATATATATATATATATATATATATATATATATATATATACACACACATAACACCTTTACTGCATCAAATTATCAATTGTCAGTTGCATGAGATACTCTTGGGATGAGGTTAACAACCACCGTAGTCATTTGACTACCAGCTACTTCATACTCTGCTGGTCCTTATGAGACGCACTGGTCTCTAATTCATCTCTTGGTAGTATGAAGTGTGTTTTGAAGTACTTGATGGAACAGTTAAACGTACTCATAACCCTCGAGGAGGAATATCAGCGTTCCATTCTTTTCGTAATTTGTGGAAATATGGAGCAAACCTTTCAAGAGACGTCAAGGCGTGGATGGGAGATGAGGATTGTCATCCAATCCTCCTGAGAATTAAGAGGATGATTGGGTGTCAGCAAGGATTAGCAGACATCGACCGTAGAACCCTCCTCAGATTCCATATTGAATCAGTGTCAAAATGTAAAGGAAAGCCATTAAAGAGAAGGAATTAATATTTTCGTGTTTTTTTTTTCATTTCAGTTCAGTTTTCTCGTAATAATTAATTGAAGAATATTTGTAGTCTTCAATCGACCGGGGAAATATGACGTATGAGAGGTTGACCTTCACGGAAAATTTGACATTGAGTCTGTCAAGTTCTCCAAATAATATTTAATTAAAATAATAATGAAAAGTAATCGGTAAAAAATATAGAAAATAATTTTTAAATGAACACAAGAACTACATGTTTGTCTAAGAGAGTCCTGAATCTTAGCAATGTCATGAGTTTGTGGAGAATTGGCAGAACAATATACCAGTTGATGGAGGAGTGATAAAACATATCACTTATATAAACATACATTAAGAATTACAGTTTCCACTGGAAGAGACATGAATCTTTGACATTTCAAAGTTTATAACCAAAACTAATGTCTATCTTTTTCATGTAAGGAGTTTCAGGAAAGCACACATTATGGAGAAGACTAGATTTGTGCTAGAAAATTGTCTTACTCCTGGTGTTCACTCATTCTGCATATTTGGCATTTGCGTGAGAGGAGAGAGAGAGAGAGAGAGAGAAGAGAGAAGGAGAGGGGAGAGGAGAGGATGAGGAGAGAGAGAGAATTTTTTTTATTGTATCAGATGTATGTAAAATTTTGTCATTCATTCACCAATAACATAATGAAGATTATAGAAGGCGATAATTATGGTCTATGGCTGTCGAATGCCGAATCAACTGGTTTCCAGAGCTGTGCTGTGTTCCTGGAAAACCCATTTCCACCCTTTTGGAAGCCTCGAGGCTGGAAGTCATTGGGGAACGAGCTCAGGTAGAGGCCAATAGCCTATTCAGTTGTTGGACTGACGATATAGAACGCCAGGTTGTCTGCAGTTGGTGTCCTGTGGGACAAAATTCCCTGGAAAGAAAAATACAGACACTGAAAAAACATTTAAAGGGAAAAAGTAAAAGTGTCTGGCTGTAGGCTTCCATTACCGGGTTTGGAATACTTCTCTTAATGGTTTTTTATTTATTTATTTTTTTTTTTTTTTTAATGTCTAGTGCGTGCTTTCGGTAGCTGGACTATAGGTTGTTAGGTATAATTGTATTTGCCTATTGAATTTTGGTGCTAAATTTTTTCAAAGAGGGATTTGTTTCAATTTACAGATGAACAGAAATGGTATAAATTCGTTCGTTATGGATTTATATTGATTGAAAATATATTTTTTTGTCGACGAGATAAAGATTAAAAATGGAAAAGGCTGGGTCTAAGTTATCAGCTACGACTGAGTTGAATACCCTCTCGATGTCATTTTTTAATCCATTTTCCTATTCCCCCACTTCTGTTTCCCCTCTTGCTGGTTGGCTCTCTCTCTCTCTCTCTCTCATCCTCCTCTCCCTCTTCTCCCTCTCGTCTCTCTCTCTCTCTCTCCTCTCTGTCTCTCTCCTCTCTCTCTCTTGCGTTGCAATTTTTTATCTGATGGTTATCGACCCTTTAATCTCCTAATTGCTATCAGAGGCTGGATAAAATGTATAATGGTGTAATTGAAGTCCTATCCTTTTCCCTTGTTTGAGTTCTGTTGAGGGAGGCGACACTCGAGTGCGGAATTAATTTTTTTTTCATGTTGCTCGTTTATGAATAGAGTCTGTATAAGTCAATATGAAGGCGCGTACCCAGTATGTATCCAGTATAAACAGGCATGTTTGATGTTGGAAGGTTTGTTTTTAAATAAATATTTTTGTAAACAGTTGAGTGAATATGTATGTATGTGTATGTATGTATGTATTTATGGATGTATGTATATATATGGATACGGATATTGATAGTTATTTTAAATGTATTGGTGAAGTGTTTGTGTATATATGTGGAGTATAAAGAAATTAAGAAATAAAAAAGAATTGCAAAGATTCGTATCTTTATTAAAAAATAATGTTTTGACGAAGAAGAAGAAAACGCTTCACCGAAGAAGGCAAATGGGAAGTTACTTTTAATTCAACGGAGAAAGGACACGATAGAAAGTGTGGGATATTGTAATGACATAGTATGAAGGAACCAAATGAACTTTATATATAAGGATGGTAGCCTAATCCACTAGGAGCCATAAGGAACTTCCACCCTAAAGTCATAATTACTCTTACATGTCAGCTTTAAAAGGGACTGATCATTTGTGCTGACAAGTTTTGAGTTTCCCTAATGCGTCAGCCAGACAGTAAGAGTTGATGAACTCATATTAAGTACCTGTATATTAGGTAGGGAATCACAAGTTTCGAGGAGGGAGTAACCAATTGAGTATGTGCCAAAAAAGTAATTATACACACACACACACACATACACACACACTCTCTTCTCTCTCTCTCTCTCTCTCTCTCTCTCTCTCTCTCTCTCTCTCTCGTCTCTCTCCTCCTCTCTCTCTCTTCTCTCCATCTACTCTCCTCTCTCCTCTCTTAATGCACCCTTTTTGATTTCATTTTCTCCTCTCATATATGAGGAATATTAAACAAAGCAGGAACTGTGTCAAGGTTTTTTTTTTCTATGAGGTGACAATGGTCATCTCATCGTTGTCTCTGGTGATTTCTCGGGGTCTCGGAAGACCTATTTCGACCCCATCAGGACCTTCGAGGTTCAGTGCTTTTCGTCCTTCCGGCGAGCGGAGGTGGGTCTGATAGCATATTTGGCAGCCGGACCAGGAATAGATGGCACCTACTGTATGGTTCAGTTGGCTTCCATTTGCACGGAATCCCCGGAAAAGGAAAACATTGGACGTTGATGATGATGTGGAGGTCACAGGCCTTCTGGGACGGCAATTTCTTTTCCCCTTCTGTGATGTTTATTTGTTGTTGTTGTTGTAAAGGGGAGGCTGAGCAGGCATTCGTCCCAAGAAAAAAATGAAAAAGAATAAAGATTTTCCCACGAGATAAATTAATGTTGTTGTTATGGAAGCTGAGCAGGAATTCGTAAAAAAAAAAAAAAAAAAAAAAATTTCCCGTGAAAGTAAATTTAGTTGTTGTTTGTTATGGAGGCTGGGCAGGTATTCGTAAAAAAAAAAAAAAAAAAATCCCACGTGATAAATTAGTGTTGTTGTTATGGAGGCTGGGCAGGTATTCGTGTAAAAAAAAAAAAAAAAAAAAAAATCCCCAGTAGATAAATTAATGTTGTTGTTTTGGAGGCTGAGCAGATATTCGTCATTTAAATTTTTTTTTTTTCACGAGATAAATTAGTGTTGTTGTTATGAGGTTGAACAGATATTCGTCAATTTTTTTTCACGAGATATAATACACGTTGAAAGAGTAGACAAGAAAGAAATGATATGTCATGTTTATTGTGCATGATAGGGTTGAGTTCGTAACTTTAAAGAACGAACAGTAAGACATGAAATCATATTCCCTATATTTTTTTTACTTGCTAAAAATAAATATTTGAGGACAATGTTATAAAAATGTTATATGCTCTCTCTTGTCACATCGATCATCATCATCATCGGTCTCTTTGGATCTTCGTTCCAAACTGTGCCGTAAACTAGAGAAGGGGAGTCGGCAATTGATTAATAGGTACGTGGAAGAGGGTAGGGTACGCTCATCAAAAACAAACAATGAAAAACTTTGTCTAGTTTGCAGTTACTACAGAACTAAATTCATTGGGGATAAAATTTTTTATATATAAATGTTCCCCTCATCAATTCACACTTTTTTTTCCATCTACAATTCCCCCTTTCCTCTGATGTATCTTTGTATATTCACTTTTTATGATTTGACTGTGCTCCCCCTGACACTTTTGAATGGGCCGCTTGATTGCCACCAGATTAGACGTGAAATATAGTTTGGGGGTAATTAAAAGCCTGTTTTACAGAAATCTGGACTTTTTTTTTTTTTACGTTGCTCTGATCTGACTCATTGGTGCAGAATGTTTTTTTTTAAATATAAAATTATAAGTATATAAATTCATCATCTACTCATGCGCTATTCATTGTATTTAACCTGAAAATGATCTTTATGTAATAATTAACCTTCTCACCCCCATCATACATACAAACATACATAGTTTATGGTTTTAAGTAAAACTAGGTCGACAAGAGTACTATATTGCATCTGGGTATTTAGTATTTTTATGTATGGAGCGATGCGAGAAGCCGAAGAAATACCGTGAAATGTATAAGTGGATATTTGTGGGTTAAGTATAGACGTCATGTATATTGTGTGGTGGTAAGGCCGATATTGAAGACGATACTGTACGCAGCTGTTGGCGATACTGAAGGGAAACTTCAGAAGTTATTGAGGCAGAGTCCGAAAGTGGTTTCGAGAGGAGAAAATGAGTGAGATTTGTAGGTCTGTGTATTTCAAAACCCTTCTGCTTTCAAAGTTCTCTTATAACTTATTCATAAAAAATAAAACATTGAATCCACTCATCATTATTCTCCTGCTCCCCTATCAAGCCTTTTTTTCCTCTCTTTTATTTTTTTTAAGCAGCATACTATACAAATTTCCAAGTTCATTTTAGTTATTTCTACCACCTTGGCCGTGTAAATAATAAAAATATATAATTAATTCTGGGGGAACGTTTTCCAGACTAATCCTTACATGGTCAACACCCTCTTCTAAAATCATTCGCAAATTTACATATCCACCTACATTCTTGACCATTCAGCTCTCCCCGCCACCCCCTTTCTGTCCTCGACAATCATAAAATCTTCAAAATAATCTCTCCTTTGTCACAGGTCTTTATACTATTTTACAGTAACTCCCCTTTAGGAACTTGCTCATTTTTACGGATCTGTTCTCATTATTTGCCTTTCCTTTTCATTAATCCTCTTGTCTAATTTATTGTCCAACCTCTCTTGGGATTCCTAGAAGATTTCTGTTGTATCGTACAACAGCACCTCAAACAGTCTCCTATCTTTCCGTAATGCTGCTCTTTCTTGACGCCATAAATTGCTGTTTTAGTGTCTATTCTAACATTCCTTTGCTTGCAAGCACAGTCTCCTGACTGTTGGGTGCTCTCCGTCATTTTGCACACACAAGAAACGTTTTCATTTCAGTGTTTAACCCTTGATCATTTATTATTCTTCATCAAACTAATTTTTCTTAATCACTTTAATATCCACAGTTTCGCCCCCCTCTCCAACAAAGACTTCCGTACGTTGCAAATATGTTTTTAAGTATATAATGATCAAATGTACCTCTAGCTACTCTGTGCTTTTCTCTATTGCATCCCACAAGTTACACTTCTACCATCTTCTCTGTTTCAGCACAATCCTCCTCATTTTATCTTTCAAAGCATACTTGTGAATAGTCTACTTTGGGATTTGTACATTGCCAGCGATCAAGCCTTTTCAGAACAAATTATTATATCAGATATACCACTTTATCAGGAACTCGGTACCTGACACCAACGCCGTCTATAGTAGATTCACATCAACGGTGCATTTGATGTCTATGCCAGTCCCTTACGACGCTCCTGATTGGCTGTTGATAAGCCAATCACAGGGCTGGAAACTTTCGGTCTGTCTCGATAGTTCACATAGGTAGGATGTATGTTCCATGTCTCCTGAGGGATACTTTTGAAAGACGTATCCCTCAGGAGAACTCTCGAGAGAGACTGAGAGTTTCCAGCCCTGTGATTGGCCTATCAACAGCCAATCAGGAGCGTCGTAAGGGACTGGCCTAGACATCAAATGCATGGTTGATGTGAGTCTACTATAGTTATGTGTCATCCAACTTTCCATTTAAATCACCCAGCGCAACCACTCTTTCGGATTCTTGAAACCCAACCAGCCACTGATGCAGATTATCACAAGAACTCTTTTACTCTCATTCTTCATCTTAAACTGGTAATCTTGACGGTTTGTTCTTTGGTTTTATTTCTCTTCTAGGGAGAAGCTACGCATTTCTCTCTCTACATGTAGGTGTGTGTGTATGTGTGTGTGTGTTTGTGTGCGTGCGGGCGCGAAATAGGTACAAGCATTGTGCATTTGTTTCAGAAGCGAAATATCAGAGTTCAGTTAGTTCACTTTTTGCGGAACTGTTCAGACCGAACACAATCAACAGACGTTGAGGGAGACGTCACTCAGGAATGGGAATGAAAAGTGACAGCCAATCTTGGAGGGAATGAGTGGATTATTCAGTTTCAGCCTACATTAGCTGGCGCTGCCTGCAGGAGTCTTCACTGATTCCATATCGGGTTGACGTCAGAAGCTTAATTGGATAAAAGTAAGGTAGATGAAATGAAAATGACGCGGTACTTTCACTTAATGGGCTTCAACTGTTTCGCGTATCTAAGATTGATTACGACCATTTATAGCGTTGGGGTTTGTTTGTAGAATAACGAAGAATAAAATGCCTGGCGTAAGGACGTATCTTATTCCAATTGTGAGAAATCTAACTCTCAGCTTTAAATCCTTTTTGACGGGCAATTTTTTTTTCATTTGTACTCATTGAGCTTCTTATTTAATTTTAATCAGTGAAATTGAACTTTGCTTATATATATCTCATGTCATCGAGCGTCTCTTGTTTTGTGCCATCTCATGTCAATTACCTAGATGTTGTGACGCCAGTTTTAATAGACGACACAATTAATCGATCATTCAATTCCGTCTTCCCGGATATCCAGTGACACTTCTTTCAATTGTAACTTCCATTTCAGTTCCTTGGTATCTTCTCATACTCTCTCAAACTGAAATCTCGCGTTCTTGCCTTACTTTAGGTTGGTGTCCTAAGGATGTCTTTATTTCTCATTTGGCTTGGCTGTTATTTCAAGTGGCTTGAAATAACAGGTTTGCAGGAAGAGGGTGGATGTTTCCCCTACCCTCCCGTTCCACTACCTAGCCCGCCCCCCACCTGGGCAGACAAACTGGTTTGCAGGAGGAGGGTGGATGTCTCCCCTACCCTCCCGTTCCGCTACCTACTCCGCCCCCCACCTGAGGCGGAGAAACCGGTTTGAAGTAGGAAGGTGGATGTCTCCCCTACCCTCCCATTCTGCTACCTACTCCGCCCCCACCTGAGAAGGACAAACAGGTTTGCAGGAGGGCGAATTTCTTCCCTACCCTCCCGCTACCTATCCTGCCCCCCACCTCCGGCTGACAAACAGGTTTGCAGAAGGAGGGTGGATGTCTCCCTTACCCTCCCGTTCCGCTACCTACCCCGCCCTCACCTTGGCGGACAAACCAGTTTGCAGTGAGTGGGTGGCTTTGTCATGTCTCCCCCTCAGTCACCCGGGGGAAGATACACAAGATTCAGATGATGTAGCCACCTCATTAGGAGTCAGAAGTATTTAGTACTGAGAGATTCATTTGAAGCATAGTAATTTAGCCTTCATTTGTACAGCATGACTGGTCTTCCTTCCCAAGCCCATCCAGAAATGATGTACAGTAATAAAAAGACAATAAAGAAAATATACACAAAAAAAGGGCAAATAACAATAGAGAATTTCCAAGAAGCAAACATTTACAAGTTCAGAAGTCTGTAGCCCTTTAGTGGAAAATTTGATTAAAGTCTGACTTTTGATCTGTAACGCACAGCAATTTTTCTCTTCGAACGAAAGGAAGAAAAAATGAAGAATTTGGAATTATATTTACTCTCCAAATAGTCAACAGAAAGCATTATCTGAGATGTACCGTTAGTGTGAATAAAAGATTTCATTGAGGGCCTTAACACAAAGGTGGTTCATCCATTATGGGAAAAGGAAACACAGTAATCCACAATGGTTCACTAGGCAGCAAACCCTAACAAACATTTATCCTTCCAAACATCAAGGAAGGAAGAAAAGAACATTACATACAGTCAGCGTTTGTAGTGTACAAAAGTTTGTTTAGTGTCCCGAACGAAGGAAATAGGATAAGATAAAAACACTGGTTCCCGTTGTGGCCTTTCGTCGGCAGTACGGTTCACATGCCGATGACATTCCTTTCCCGAACACAAACTATTCTATGACGATTCTCTCTCCCCCGGTGGAGGGAATTGCATTGTGGGAGGGAACCTTTCCTTCAGCGGTAATTGCTGGCTTTCCATAGGGGAAATATTCTCTCCAGGTTCATTTCGTGCGACCTTTAGTACAGGAAATTAAAGGCAGATTCCCCTCTCTCTTCAGAATGGCCTTTGATGTGAAATGATTATTGCGTAGTTGACGATTCCGCAGTTGTGCTGCCGTGTGGAGTTTAACTAGCAATAAGAATAATAATATGGCTATATAGAGTTTTTGATGTCCCGTCTTCTTTACGGACGTGAAACAGAGCATCACAGAGCCCCATTAAATTTAGATGGAGATAATAAATATGTTCACGGTTTTTTTTATACTAAAGTAAATTAACGAATAACAGAGGTTATAAGCCCCCAGCGAGAAATGGGTGTAGAGAGAGAGAGAGAGAGAGAGAGAGAGAGAGAGAGAGAGAGAGAGAGAGAGAGAGAACTGAACTGTACTATAGCTGGTTCACTTATAGTATATTCTTGAATGAGCCATATCCTTACGAATCGTTTGTTTGGCGGCCGCTGATTGGCTGGCACCGGGAGGTTGGGAGCTCCCGGCCAGTCAGCGGCCGCCAAACAAACGTCTCGTAGGCATAGGGCTCACCCAAGAATCTACCTTAAGTGAACCAGTTATAGCTAGATTAGATTAGCTTGATACGGTAACAGAAGTGACGTGCAGTTTTGGTAGCATTTTTGACTCACAAGAAGTCATGCTTTCCAAGGAATGCACCAAGTTTCTAGTGTTCACAAATAACTAGGTGCTTGTTTTTGAGTGTTGTTTTATCCGTTTCACATTTGTCTATGGCCGAGGAAAATTTAAATCCTTCTGCTTGCGAGGTTTTCAAAATCTTGCCCTTGATTGGGCAGTCAAGAATCTTGCATTGTTTTTTTTTCTTGTATAGGGGTAACATGACGTGTTTTTTTTTAGTAAGAAGGAAATTGCCTCCTACACATACCTTCGAGCCAGGTGCTAAGTTAAGTATATCTTAGTTTTACCAGACCACTGAGCTGATTACAGATCTCCTAGGGCTGGCCCGGCCCGAAGGATTAAATATTTTTACGTGGCTAGGAACCAATTGGTCATCCAGCAAGGGGACATATAGCTTATTGTGGGCTCCAAACCACTTTATATCGAGAAATTAATTTCTATCACCAGACATAAATTCCTCTGATTCTGGGTTCGCCGAGCCGAGAATTGAACTCCTGACACCGGATTTGGTAGCCGAGCGCGAACACCACTCGTCCAACAAGGAACCTTAGGTGCTAAATAACCTTTTCATCTGTTGTGTTTTTTTTTTACAGTCTTTATCTAATACAAGTTTTTTTCCTCTTTACCATTGAAATTGAATATTATATGCCCCGTTTAATTCTCGCTCTCTTTTTCTCTCTCTCCTTTTCGCTCTCCCATTCCATCCTCCCTCCCCCGCTCTCTCTCTCTCTCTCTCTCTCTCTCTCTCTCTCTCTCTCTCTCTCTCTCTCTCTCTCTCTCTCTCCCTGACAAACACATATTTCCAAGAAGTCAGCATCCAAGATTTAAAGTCCCGGGGAAGCCGAGTGGAAAATATTCTATCGATGCAAACGTCCTTCTGCTTGAGGTTACGGCCATTATGCAAATGGCAGGGGAATCCAATGTTTAACAATGGGCCTTTTCTTGTTGTTTTCCCTCGGCTTCGTATGGAAATCGTTTCGGTTTCAACACAACCTTCTGAAGGTGTGTGTTCATCACGAAGAGCGACTTTTATTTACTTTTTTTTTCTTTTTTATTTATTTTTTTCCCCATGAGTTTCCATCTCGTCAGAGTCATTTTCTTCGAAGCAGGACGACTTGATCTCTCTCTCTCTCTCTCTCTCTCTCTCTCTCTCTCTCTCTCTCTCTCTCTCTCTCTCTATTAAGGTATAATTTTTGTAATGCTACTTTTTCTGATGACCGATTTTCTTCGAAGTTCAGAAACTATTGTAATGGCTGCTTGTTTTTTTTTTTAAATGTCCTTCAGTACGGAACTTTATGTTAAATGTAGAAAAACTGTGATTTATTTATTTTCTTGTGAACCTTTTCCCCTAGAGAGATGACGGGTATGGTTTCATGGTTTTTTTTCCTTAGGAAAACTTTTTTTTTTCTTTAATGTGATCATGTCCTCAATCACATTTTATTTCGTCCGATTTATTTACATTGAAGAATAGGAGGCTTGCTTTGGTATTCGTCTTTCTTGAGAATAATTCTCTCTCTCTCTCTCTCTCTCTCTCTCTCTCTCTCTCTCTCTCTCTCTCGTCAATGACATTAAACACTTGTTTACCAATCGGGTTTACCAATCGGATTTAACTTCACTTCCTCGAGGTGAGGAAACACTGTTTTGACGGTTATCTTCTTGCAAACATCTTATATTTTGTTTTTGTTTCCAAGAGAATTTGTCATTATACATATTTAAAAGATTTATATTTAAATTCTTTTTCACGCTTTCTTCGGTGTGTAACAACTTCACAGCTACTCAGTTCTCTTTCTTGAAACCTTACGCATTTGCAAGTGTGTTTTTGTTTTGTCTTTTAAAAGGTTATGAAAGAAGAGGACTTTCACTTTTTCTTCTTCACCATTTCTTCCAACACCCAGTCGTTCTCGTAAATTTACTTTTGCCTAATAGTTACACCTGTTTACAAGTTATTTCACATTTTGGGAGAAATACCCCAGCTTCGCCTTGATACCCGAGGATCATTGGAACACATTGCCAATATTCAGATCTTGGTTTGAAGTGCCATATTTTTCTTGTATTCATGAGATTCTGAACAGCACGGGAAAAACATATCTTGTTTTGTTTTGTTTTGTTTCTCATTTTTCTTGTCTTACACAACGTAGAAATATTTCAAGTCAGTATAGTTGACACATGATTATTTTTTCGCTCCTTATAAACTGATCTATTCTAACATATTACTTTTCAGATTTTATTATTTTTTATACTTCTGCTTTCTTAGGAATTACCGGCACCTTCTGCTGATAATTTAGGGAATTGGTCATCTTCTAATGAATTCTTTGATTGATGGATTGATTGGATTTGAAGTCGGAGCAAATATGGACGTCAGCTACCGAAAATGTAATTTTTGAAATAGGATTCAATATTGATATATTCTCCACCTGCTGGCGTTTTTCCAGACCTACAAACTTCCATCTGTTAAGAGGTCGGTTTATTAGACCCACCCTGCGCAGGCCTTTTCCTGCTCCTGGTCTGGTCAGTACTGGGATAGGTGACCACGACCACCTTTAAACCTGCAGAGAGCCAGAAGCGGGTGTCCCAATCTGTGTTTTCCTGTTCTTGGTCTGGTCAGTACTGGGATAGGTGACCACGACCACCTTTAAACCTGCAGAGAGCCAGAAGCGGGTGTCACAATCTGGGTTTTCCTGTTCTTGGCCTGGTCAGTACTTGGATAGGTGACCACGACCACCTTTAAACCTGCAGAGAGCCAGAAGCGGGTGTCCCAACCTGTGTTTTCCTGTTCTTGGTCTGGTCAGTACTTGGATAGGTGACCACAACCACCTATTAAATCTGCAGAGAGCCAGAAGCGGGCGTCACAATATCTGTTGTGGAAAAGGCTTAGGAACCTCGTGTGCCTTGGTTCGAATCCTGACACAAGAGAGAAGCTTCATATTTTTCTCAATTCCCATTCGAAATTAAGCTTGTAGAAATGAGCCATCCAAAACGTGCAAGGAAATCCAGTAGTTATTGCGAACATATTTATATATCTCGTTATCCATATAATTATCTGGAATCTGTATACGTTTTATACTCCAGGAATATTTTGGAACTGGTGCCGAACAAAGGAATTTTATTTTCTCACGGAGGAATGTCGAGGGAACAGGAATGAGAATGATTCTCGCCTGGTTGCAATGACTGTCACAGTCCAGAAAGAAAACAGCTGGATTCAGCGCTGATTGTCTCTGATATTTGACTAATTAAAGCCGGAAGCAAATTGCAACGCCAAGCGCTTTCACGCTCAGCTTTCTGCCGGACGACCGAGCCCCTTTTGGCGTCACAATTGCGCGAAGTGAATATACCATTAGCACAATGGATTTAGCGACGGGATTATAACGTTAAATCCGTTAGAGATTGCAATAGATAATCCTGCAAACCGTCCAATTAGCATGAACCCATCAAAATCTCAATTAAGCTCGAGTCACTTATCTCTCTCTCTCTCTCTCTCTCTCTTCTCTCTCTCTCTCTCTCTCTCTCTCTCTGAGAACGAGTGTCGGCAAGGAATTGTTCGCATGTTTCTCCAGTTATGTGTATTTGCGTTTCCAGTCCCCTCTTTTCTCTCTCTCTCTCTCTCTCGCTCTCTCTCTCTCTCTCTCTCTCTCTCTCTCTCTCTCTCTCTCTCTCTCTCTCTCTCTCTTCCTTCCAGTTTCTGTATTTCTTTCATGTCTGTTATCCTCCCTGTATGTCTGTCAGCCTTCTCGTCAAGGAAGACCTAACTGGTGATTTAGTCGGTCGTTTGCCAATAATATGTGCTTGTTGTATTGAGCAGAATTGAAAGCAGACTTCGTTATGTATATGCATTGCTTCTAATTGGTGTTGAGTTTCTTTGATGTGAAATAGGATGTCAGGGTTGAATATGCATTAATTACTAATATATGTATGTTTTCGAGAATTTTGAATCGCCTTTGGAGTAAAATCGTTTTAATTTGCATTTTCCAAAATGAACGAAATTGTTGCAAAAACAAAACAAAATTGTTCCAATTTGTGTTTACTCACAGCACATCCAGTAAGCATAGGTTGGAATATTTATCATGTCGTGTTTGTTCAATTGTTTTTGCTAAATTTGGCGTATTTTATTTGAAAATTTTGTTTCTATTGACCCAGTTTTTTTTACCACCCGTTAGGCCTCCTCCTCTCACGGATCAGGATCTGGAAAGACTTGACTTTCTCGCCGTTTGGTTAGACCGAGTTCGGAGGTCCACTCCAGGTCCCTCTTTCCCCCTCATCACTTCAATTTTCAATTACGAGCTTCTGTTGTGCAGAACCCGTGCTGGCATAAGCCGAATTGTTCTTTAAAAAAAAGAAAAGTATGCCTTTGTATCCCTCTGCTGCTTCACTTTGGAATTCTCTCTCTTCTTTCGTTATCAATATTCGTTAGGACTTCCATTAATTGAAAAGACAGCAGTATCGCCCACTTCAGGTGTTAAGGGCAACCGTTAGCGGTGTCCACCCCCCCCCCCACCCCGCCACCTCCCATTTTTTTGTTTGTTGCTAGTTATAGCATTGGATCGACGATATGTGTGAATGTTTGAAAAAAAAAGAAATATATACGTATATAATGCACTATATGTATAAGTAATTATATGTGTGTATATATATATATATATATATTGTGTATATATATATATATATATATATATATTATATATATATCTATATATATATATATATATATATAATATATATATAATATATATCTAACTAATTATATGTATATATACTATCACATGGGGCCGTTATAGAACTGCGACTCAGTATATTGAATCTGGATTTGATTTAAATGATGAAGCACTGCATACTATTATGTTATGAATGATAAGCTGTATTTGGTACGTTAAATGCATGAGGAGTGAACGTAGTGCTTATGCAAACTTCATCAGGTGTTGGAATTAACTGAGGAATGATTAAATGTTTTATGCCGTTTTTATTTATTTAATTTTTTTTTATTCATTTATCTATTTTTTTCTTGGGGGGGGGGGGGGGGGGGGCCTTTTGGTTTGCATCAGAGGATGAATGTGGTATGAACAGCGGATTTAGCCAGGGTAAATAGAGGCAAAATTTATTTAATTTTCATTCTCGTGAAAGTAAGTACGAAAAAAAAATTAATAGTATAAAGTTAATATGTGTCAGTTTAGCTTTTTCATCATTTCGTTCTATTGCAAGACCGCGTATATGTGTGGGATTGTGTATGTGGACTCATACGCATGTATGTATAGCATATGTGTTTTCGCTGCCTAAGCTCAACAGGTATCTCCAGTTTCCTGTGTTCTGTAATGAGCAGGAGGTGCAAATCCCCAAAGTTCTGACAGACTGTTCATAATTAGTGGACTCCTGCAGTTGGGGCGGGGGGGGGGGGGGGGGGGGGGGGGGGGGGGGGGGGGGGGGGGGGGGGGGGGGGGGGGCAGATTGCAGAGCTTTATGTTAAAGGAAAAAAAGATATAAAGCTGTGACTTTTCAACCCGACTCGGACGTTAAACAGATGTTATGGGTGTTAATTCGGACGTAAACAAAGTTTTATATTTCAGGACAGGGCGTCGATGACCTCCTCGTGTATTCGCGCGCGATTTTACCGCCTCTTATCGCGAAAGTTGGGGACGACAGATCTGTCGAGTAGTGTTGAATTGCTTGTGTTGCGAGAAGGACGATACTTCATTTTCTAGTTTCTCTGTTTCACTCTTTTATCTTCTCAGCTGTCGGTTGTCTCATTTAGTTTTTTTATATGATTATATCTAATAAGTGTATCGTTAACATAGTCTCTCTTCTCTCTCTCTCCTCTCTCTCTCTCTCTCTCCTCTCTCTCCTCTCTCTCTCTCCTCTCTCTCTCTCTCTCTCTCTCTATATAATATTATATATATATATTATATATATATATATACATATTTACATATATATATATAACACATCATACATAAGTTATATATACATATATATATATGTGTGTATGTACTATATACATACATACATTACGCCCAATATATTCATATATGTGTGTTTGTGTGTGTGTGTGTGTGTGTGTGTGTGGGGGTGTGTTTAGTGTTATCACCCAGTAGACTAAATATCTTTTTTTCATGAGTCTAAATCGTTTTACACATTTCTGTCAGGAGATTTTCAAATGTGCCGTGAATCACACCGTATTCGTGGCGTCTGTCTCCCCCCCCCCCAAAAAAAAAAAAAAAAAAAATGCAACTGTTCTCAGGCATCCAGTGACCTCGTTATTCAGTATGGAAATGCCATTTTCATTCATTAAAAAGTGCTGCCTCTATTGACAGCTGGAAGGGTTCACTTGACGTGTATCGTTCAGATACTGGCATCTGTCAGGTGACGCTGCATCAGTTCTCATCACGTATTTAGTTACATTATTGAGTAAGCGATTGTCCTTTGCATTCCTTTACAAAGAAGGTGTGTCGTTTAGCAGCTGTTACTTTCGTCGGTGGCGTAAAAGGAAATGTTTTTTAGCTCCGTTGTTGAACTGACGAACCAGAGATTTTGAAATTTTACGGCAGTATCACCTGCCCATTTGTTTTCAGCTTTTCCTCAAACATAGCACCAACGAATCTCTCTGGAAACCAAATTAAAATCAGCCATTATCTTGATTGTAAACTATCACTCAAATAAATTAGCGCTGTTTCAGTTTCGCTCTAAGAGAAAGAAAAGATTGGACGTTTGGTAAACTTCAGAAATGAACAAATATTTGCACTTAACCGCAAGTCTAGTTTTTATGCCCGAATGGGCTCTTGCTAATACAGCAACCCGCAAGTTCGGTACTACAGCTCCTTAACGAAAGTTGTTTTCTTGAGGTAAAAATATTGGAAACTTTCAGAATATCTAATGTTGTTTCAGGGACCTGCTCTAGGATAATCTCGAAGTGCGAAAGGCCTCCGGGTTTGGAGCGACGATCATCCGCTGTTTTATTGCTGCTGGAAGGAGATTCGATCATTTTGAAGATATTCCTGTGTAGCATTTCTTCTAAAAATTCATATAAGAAATTATCCTTTGTTGTATCTATTCTCTAAGCAAGTTTTATAAATATGGTTATAAGGCTTATTCTTTAGGCAAATTTTACGAAAAAGGTTAGGACACGTGTGACTGATGAATCCTGAAGTTATTATATCTAGAATTCTAATATTTAGTGCCCTTACATGAGAATGATTTTACTGCAACATATGTAGTATTAGTCAGATAGGTCATATCACTAAAGACAAGAAAGAATTAAGTATCCTAGAAGCAACCGCCCCCCCCCCAAAAAAAAAAAAAAAAAAAAAAAAAAAAAAAAAAAAAAAAAAGGAAAAAATTGAAATCAGTGCAATATTCATCAGTGGCAAAATGCTGAAGAGAAAAGAAACGCTTCAATTGCTATTAAAACTGAATGAAACACAGCTTGTTTATTCAACAGCGTGGAAGTCATGAATTCTTTGCAACATCGTCTTTTAAGACAGAGCATGGTAAAAGGAACAGCCAAAACACCATCTAATTAGAACAGCTGAATTTAGCGTCCAATGAAACATTCTCACTGTTATCCTAAATTTTCGTTACGCTGATATCGAACTTTCAGATAATTTTTAGCAGACACCTTAACCTTGGTTTCATACTGTTATAAGAAGCATCTCTTTGTTTTGTATTTTTTTTTTTTTTTTTTTTTCACAAGACAGCTTACCAACTTTCAGGTACTTAATTTCGTACATACAGAAATGTTTTTGGTTTATTTATAACTATGGTACGCTAAGCTCAAGGAACATTTCCCTCTTTATCAGAAACTAATGTTTATTCGTAAAACAAAAACTTGAACATGGATTATAAATTTAGTTTATATTTCTTCATTGTGTATACTAAACATCATGATTTAACACTGAACATAAATGTGCATAAAAATCAAGACCTGATTTAATATTCTAACGGGAATATTTTTCTCCCGAATTTTATAATAAAGGGATTCAACTTCAAACGAACAATTGTGCAGTTTCGTGCTTTTCAGAACGTTGATAATTCGTTTTGCATTTATGACGAAAGTCTGCCGCGTCCAACAAACGTCCCGCAGACGTCAGAGACTTAAGTTTCAGCATCCGATCTCAACTTCCTTTCACGACTGCGAGACTTTGTGGCCACATCATCGCGCTTCAACTTATTCTAAACTCGGGTCAAACTGCATCCATTTGCTTTGGGGCGTGCTTGCGGGCGCGAACGGACCTGGAACTTCCTCACAGCACAGGCACTTTGAGGAGAGATGTCGAACGAAGGCGCTTTGCATTCGCATTTACATAGGCAATTTTGCCACGCGACAAGAAACTCGTTGCAATTTGATCGCAAATGTAAGCTTGACATTATTGCACTTCCGAGACTGCGGCTTCGTTTTGGGCTAAAGCTGAGGTACAGACGAGTATTATTGATGTTGAGTTTTTGATTTAAAAGTAGCATTACGTTCGTGGTTTTTTTGTTGCTAATTTGATGCTCAAGTTGAAGTTCAGTCGAGATTATGGGTTTGTTGGATACCTGCTATTATTATTATTATTATTATTATTGTTATTATTATTATTATTATTATTATCATTATTATTATTATTGTTATAACAGCTCCTGGATTTATCCTAATTTTGAACGGTGTTACGCAAAAGAAATTTATTGACAGCACAGTTATTTAAAAAGTAATTCATGCAAAATATTGAAGGCCTTCATCGCAGTTTTATATTAAAAACCAATTAAATGGTTTGGACGCACACGACCAGTTCAGAAGGTTATTTGATGTCGCCATCTGGTACTATATAGTTAAAAACCCAATTTTCATTATTGCCAAATACGTTTAATCGCCAGACAGATATTTTTTAGGAGAGAGTAAACCGAGACCAAGAGATTGAGACGCACTCTTGCCCAATCTCTGTTGTTGAGTGAATCCCTGAATTCCATTTTCGTCCTTAAATGCCAGACTGGCTGTTGCATAGGGCACTGCCGGCAAGGAAATGCTGGAAAGCTGTCTGACAGTAGAACCTGGAAAAGATTTTCTGTATTCTACAGGCGAAAGGGCATAGCAGAGACTTTGCACAACGGTTGCATGGAAGGTTAATACGGTTGTGTCTCTGGTAGGGTCCGTTCTGTCAACCACAAACATTCACGGACGGAATCGAGCTTGAAATTTCCAAGTCTTCTGCAGTCTCTCTCAGATGTTACCTTTGAAGTGTATTTGTAGCGTATTTTCATTTGGACAGAGTTCAGATAGGCACTGTAGGTAGTGTCTTAGTGTTCATGTACTATGCATCATTACCAGGAAAATTTCTTTGTTGAAGTATTTATTTCTGCAATATTCTCTCTCTCTCTCTCTCTCTCTCTCTCTCTCTCTCTCTCTCTCTCTCTCTCTCTCTCTCTAGGATTACAAAACCCCTGCGTCCTCACCATTTACAAACCCATTTGATAGTTCTATCGACTCATATCTCTGCTAGTTTTTTTTATCTTTGAAAATGGACTCTGACCATGAGCCCCTTGTTTATTTTTGCTTTAGGACATGTTGGTAGCTTCATGGTCTCCTGAAAGCCCCAACTTATTTTCTCCATGGCCATTTCGTTCTTCCTTTTGTGTGCTTGTAGTATCGTCGTCATGGAAGCTTCTCGTTATCTATTTTCAATATTTTGGTTTTTCTCGCTTTTGGGGAAGGTGATTGTTCCAGAACGCTGCCATTTGTATTTTGATTTTATCATTGAATTTTAAGACGCGGGTTCTGAAGATAATTCACGTGCATCCTCTCCTTTTGTGGCCCCCCCCACCCCCCCGCCTTTGAGTGAGATGTAGGGTTCTGAATATTCCATGTTCGTTATTTTTTTTAAGCTTCGTATTATTGAAAGCTTTAATTTTTCTCATGAAACCTAGAACACACACACACGCACGTATACATGAATAAATAAACATATGTATATATGTATATATATATATATATATATATATATATATATATATATATAAAACTAGTATATCTGTGTCTATCTGTCTATCTATCTATCTATCTATATATCTATCTGTCTGTCTGTCTGTCTGTCTGGTCTGTCTGTTCTGTCTGTCTATCTATCCTATCTATTCTATCTAATCTATCTATATATATATATATATATTATAATATATATATATATATATATATATATATATATATATATATATATATATACACACACATATATTCATATAAATATAATCACTTCCGCACGTGATTCATTTATCACACATTACCGCAGATGAACAATAAATGACGAAGAACTGATACATAGTATTAGAAGTCACAATAAACTACAGAGACAGTATAAACAACCGTTTGAGACTATGCTTTTTGCCTGGAAAACTAGTTTTTGATTTCCGATCTTCATTTGGTAAGGAATCTCATATTCGCATCATCATTCTCTTTTCTCACTTACCTTTATTTTCCCTCTTCATTTCTTTGTCCTTTCTTTTATATCACCATTCCTTTGTTTTCCTTTTGGTTGTAAAGTCATTTGGATTGGCGAGAAAATGGATGCTAATAACCAATGAAAAACGGAATTGGGGAAATAGATAAAGGAGAAAGGTACAGGGTACAGAATCCATTCTTTGAACCCTAATGGATCGTTCTTTGCTTTATTTCTCGTATTCTTAGCAAAGAAGTTTCATTCTCCTGATGTTTTCCTTTCCTAGTTGATGGTCTTCTTAATTGCACTTTCCTATGCGACAATATTCTAGTATTTGGAGACGTGAACTGCAAGATCACAGCATTTTCAATTTCTTCAATGATGTTTGCTCATTTTGGATAATGATATACTGTAAGTGTAGAGTAAAAATATTTTGATGTCATTAAAAAGAAGAAAAGAAAAAAAATGGTCTGATGTATTTTGTTGTACTGCAATAGATTATAATCGGCATGACATTTTTTCCGAGAGAAAATTAAAGTACCTCAGGAGTTTGGAAAGATGATTCAAAAACTTTCTTTTTATTAAATTTATATTTTTGAACGATCCTGTAAAGATGAGCACATTGAAATTATTCATGTATTAAATCATGTGGTAAATGTAGATAAAAAAAATTATTATAAGTCACCTGGTGTTTCGCTAAATTATTAATTTTGCTGAATAATAGTGTAAATCCGTTCTCGGGATATAATTCATGATTTATTATTGTTATCTTATCTGAAATGCGATATGAACTTTATCTTAATTGTTTCTCCTTACCGAAACAACACAGAACATACAGGTAAGCGCCTCCTCCTTGACATGACTTGTTAAAAGACACGAGGCTGTAAATAGAATGGTGTATTTATTTGTGTCGTATTGAGACTTGAAGAAAAACGACTAAGGCTATTTTTGTGATCTAATCTTGTGGTATAGTACGTGTTTTTGTTGCTGCTACATCGTTCTTGACGACTTCCGACAACCAATTCTAATTGTGTTGAAGACCGATAACCAATTCTAATTGTGTTGAAGACCGATAACCAATTCTAATTGTGTTTAAGACCGATAACCAATTCTAATTGTGTTGAAGACCGTTAACCAATTCTAATTATGTTGAAGACCGATAACCAATTCTAATTTTTGTTTCCAGTTTATCAACTAATTATAGGAATGGATTAAGTAGTCTGTTTTGGAGTCCCGATCTTTATGATTACTAGAATAAAAATTCCAAATCGCGACTGTTGATGAAATGAAACTTAGGCAACCAAAAATAAACCTATAAATGTTTGTTATAGAATGTCTAATATTTGTAGGGTTTATCTTGAATTTAAGAACACTTAAAAATCTTATCGGTGCGTGTGACCATGGTGTGTCTGCAACCAGCAAAGTTGTCATTTTACGTTTATGGGTTTATTTTTGGTTGCCTCACTTTTATTTCATTAGCAGTCGCGATTTGAAATTTTGATTCCAGTCATTATAAAAAATGAAAAAAGGTAGTTAGTTAAAACCGTCAGTGTTCAGTATTACAAGCAATTATATCCACTTCTTTGTTTGCCAGTTGCAAAACCTCTCCGGCGTCAGTGATTCTGTCAGTTCCGGCGCTCTATCAATCATATTCTCCGAGTTAATTAGTTTAAATCGCCGACGGCTACATTCAAACACTAAGGTAAAAATACCACGAAATTCTATCGTCAGTATTCATGAAACCGGAGGCGAAATGTTACAACACGTACTGCATTCAAGCTCAAGCCATTCAGTTCAACATATTGTTTTAAAAAAACTTCAGAATTCATCAGCGGGCGGCTTTGCTTTATTCAGATCTGGAGCGATAGAGTTAACAAGCTTTCTGAAATAACAATGAACTATTAAAACAATAACACGGGCAATCGGCAAAGCCGGAAGACTAAGTCTTTGTTATTTGTTAACATCCACCAGTGATTCGAATTTTTCCCCCCTTGTTAGTTTTGTTGTTTCTGCCGCAGAAGGGAGATTGCTCAATCCGTTTTTATTTTATTTATTTATTTTTATTTTTATTGTTACTTTTTGAGGTTGGGGAGGAGGAAGTAAATTCAGTTCGTTTGTGGGTGATGTTGCACATGCCCGCGCATGTCAAAGTTGCTGGTTATAGAAAGAAGTCGGGGCGAGATGGATTATTCGTGGCGATTGTTGTCACGGCTCATGCGCAGTCACACCAAGTTGGATGTTTTGAGGAATAAGAGAAAGTCTGATTACGATGATTAAATGGAATTCCTGAAGGTGGCCAGGCGATGATTATATGATAGGAGAATTCCTGAAGATGGTCTGATGATGATTATGTGATAGGGGAATTCCTGGGTGTGTTCTGATGATGATTTTATGATATGGGAATTCCTGAAGGTGGTCTACGCATGCACAATCACAATCATAAATGTCTAATCTTATAATTCCTGAATCTTTAACTCAACGCGAAACACTTTTTATTTTTATTTTTATTTTTTTTAATTTTTTTTTAGACCTTTTTAGACTTTTATAGACCTTTCCTGACCACACCTTAACAACAACAATAGCGTAGTAGTAGTAATTTGTATGGTTATATTTAAAAATGCTGAGTATCATAACGAAAATTAGTCAAATGAAGGCACAGGAACAAAGTGTTTTAAAGTGGCTTTAGTCGTTTGAAAAGTTACATTATTCATTCCCCTTCAAATGAAAAAATAAATAAATAATGTAAGTAAGGATAAATAACAAGAGTTCAACTTAACTGCATTAGAAAAGAAAAACAAAAATCGAAGTTCAACAAGGTTCCTCTTGCTGTCCAATTCCAACATAAATCTTACGAATTTTATGCAAAAGACAGGGTGTGTGATGGGGTAGATACAAACTCCATAAAAAGTGCCGAGAACAAGAGAGTTTCCAGTTCAGGCAGACTCCTCCAGTCCTTCAACCTGAGTAAAGTCGCCTTTTCAAACTGAGAACCAGAATCAGGTTGACTATTCAGACGACATCCCGGGGAAAAAACCTGAAGAGAAAAAGGGGAAAGGGAAACTCGAGAGAGGAAAAAGAAAGGGAAAAGGAAAACTCTGGGGAGAATCTTCAAGTAACGTTGAATAATGTCAGTGTCACTGGAAACTATTAATGCAACGAATAGGAATGGGCAATGTTACGCTTCAGTTTTTTTTTGTTTCTCTGCCTTAATTGGACCAATTTCTGTTGTGCTCTCTTTATGTTTAACTATGATGATAATTTTCTTGTACACTCTTCTTTTTTATTTGTTTCACGTTTGGAGTTCTCTGTATGGATATAAAAAAATATCAAGTGTAGTCTTCTAGTACTTGAATTTTTTACATTTTCATTTTTATCCAAGCCAATTCAAGATTTCATGAAACTGTATGATTGAGGCACCTTATCTCTCTCTCTCTCTCTCTCTCTCTCTCTCTCTCCCCCCAAAAAGTTATCATATCTCGCCTAAAATCATAATGTGAAAACACACAACTCTATAAAACTCTATAGATGTCATTAAGCAATCCTAAGGCACTCACTTTAATAATGTGTAAAATTAAACATTGAGGATTGACTTTGGACTGACTTCAGTGGTTACCCATGTTAAGCAGGATCCCTTCTGTGGCCTATATCGGCTTTATGGAGTATTGATTTTGATATAGTCACCCACTCTTTGAAAAAAGGAGGGATGGGGGTGGTTCTCAAAAGAAAGCTTTTGTAAAGAACGAGGAGAGAATAGCACGGCGGAACCCCAGTGAAAGCGATCGATCTCCCTTCTGAATTCGGGAGATAGAAAAACAAGGAGAAACTTCCGAAGGTTTAAGAGGAGGAAGATGGTCAACTCACAAAGCTTGTGGCAGCTGCTCAAGATTGGATTGAGACGGCTTCAACTCGCAAAAACAAGTAACTCATAAATATGCATGTTATCAATTGTATACTGGTGTTTATGTGTGAATGATTTCCGCAAACTCACACACACACACACACACACACATATATATATAATGTATGTGTGTGTGTGTTATGTGTGTGTGTGTGTCAAAGAGAATCCACGCCTA
>NC_087205.1:1640644-1653144 GCF_015104395.2 Macrobrachium nipponense | reverse complement strand
TCTTTTGGTTGCGAAGCTTGATTTCCACGGCAGCCCTATGAAAACTCGATTGAAATTCAGTCCAGTCCCCAGCGGAGCTTCCAGCGCCGGCAAATATTATTCCAGCACGATAGAAACTCCAGCGCTCGCGTTTCCAGCCCGGTGTGGAAGCGGAATTGGAAAACATATATATCTCTTGCAAGAATATATATATCGTCGATCAACAGGCCAGTACAGCCGTCGATGCAGCTGTCATTTTTGAACTGACAGATGAAGCCGAGCGCGAGGGACCTAGGGCGGAATATAATACAATTCAGGATTGTGTTCTATATGGAAACGTTAGACTTTTATACCTAGAGCACGTATGGATATATATGTAAACTTGCAGACGTAATGGAATAGCAATAAGCTGGTCAAGAATGTAATGAATACTGCTGTTAAGTGTCAAGGTGAACGGAAAATGTTACAAAGCTAACAAAATAATATGTTGACAATCAGATAGAATGGTAGGTGGACAGTTCAGCAAAAGTGCATAGATGAAAACGATATGAGAATAACTCTACAAGGAACAGTGCCACGAATAGGACCGAGAATTAGGAGGTGATTAATGGTGCGAGTAGTGTTTCAGTATCAGAATAACGCAGAGCGTGTCTGTTGATTTTTTTTGTGAATGGAAAGGGGGAATTATTTGAAAATGCCTCCTTCCCTATTTTTTTTTTTTTTTTTTTTTTAGATTAAGAGTGTGTTTTATTCAGAAATTTATACTTTCGAGTATGAACGAAAGGTATTATTGAGAAACGTCATTTTGTGTATAAAAGTAGACGGGAAAATTTATTTAGAAATAGTTTTTTTTTGAGCAGATAAATATTTTCAAAATGTATATATTGATAATGAAGATAGAGAGTTATTTACAAGTGTTTTATATATATATATATATATATATATATATATATATATATATATATATATATATATAAATACGAACAATCATTCCAATACCCGTTTCTAGCCCAGGCCTGATGAAAACATAAGAAGAAAACAAAAAGGGACTTTACCTCTTGTAACCAACATAATTCTATCACAAGCTAAAGGATAGAAAAGTAAAATCCGGATATTTCATTGCTGGTCACGTGTTAAATTTGGGTAATAATCTAGCGGTTCCCATACCATGTGAAAAAAGCATAATTATTCTAAAGTTTGTAGGAAAAGATAAACCAGAAAGGGTTGAAAAAAAAATTATCCTAAAACTTCAGTGACATACTTTACACTTGGATGCAGGAAGTGCAAATGAAATAACGGACGAAATGAAGGGATGAAATTTATTTTATTATTTTATGACTTGTGTCGTGTGAATATCTGCTTAACTTCTTCCCTGCAGAAGAAATTATTATTATTATTATTATTATTATTATTATTATTATTATTATTATTATTATTATTATTATTATTATTATTATTATTATTATTATTATTATTATTATTATTATTATTATTATTATTATTATTATTTTATTTTTTATTTTATTTATATATTTTTTAGTAGTTGATCACAATCTTCCAATTCGACTGGGTGGTATTTATAGTGTGTGGTTCCGGGTTGCATCCTGCCTCCTTAGGAGTCTATCACTTTTCTTTCTATGTGCACCGTTTCTAGGAGCACACTCCTCTGCATGAGTCCTGGAGCTACTTCAGCCTCTAGTTTTTCCAGATTTCTTTTCAGAGGTCTTGGGATCGTGCCTAGTGTTCCTATGATTATGGGTACAATTTACACCGGTATATCCCATATTCTTCTTATTTCTAATTTCAGGTGTTGATACTTATCCATTTTTTCCCTTTCTTTCTCTTCAATTCTGGTGCCCAATGGTATTGCAAAATCGTGCTTATTATTATTATTACTATTGTTATTATTATTATTATTAGGTAGGAGACCCTCTTTTGAACAGGTTTTGTTAAATGTTATTGGTGCTTCGGCGGTATTAATCGTGTAGAGATTTTTCTCTTATATTTCTTATAGCGGATTTCTCGTTACTATTAAAGCAGGTGAGTAATCTCCGATATTAGTCATATTATAGTAATATTGGTAATTGAAATCTGGGTGGTAGAGTCCATAGAGTTATATATATTTCTTTATATATAATTAAAATATGTAATTGAAATAAAATACTTATACTACGTAATTATAATTACAATTACATATCATAAACATTTTATTATAATTATAAAGAAATATACACAACTCTACGGAATCTACCCCCCGAGATTTCATTTACCATTATCGTATTATGACTAATATCGGAGAATTACTCACCTGCCTTAACAGAAACGAGAGGAAGTCGCTATAAGAAAGACACAGAAAAACCTCTACAAGATTAATGCCGCTGAAGCACCAATAACATTCAACAAAACTTATTATTATTATTATTATTATTATTTTTTTTTTTTTTTTGCTCTATCACAGTCCTCCAATTCGACTGGGTGGTATTTATAGTGTGGGGTTCCGGGTTGCATCCTGCCTCCTTAGGAGTCCATCACTCTTCTTACTATGTGTGCCGTTTCTAGGATCACACTCTCTGCATGAGTCCTGGAGCTACTCAGCCTCTAGTTTTTCTAGATTCCTTTTCAGGGATTTTGGGATCGTGCCTAGTGCTCCTATGATTATGGGTACGATTTCCACTGGCATATCCCAGATCCTTCTATTTCTATTTTCAGATCTTGATACTTATCCAATTTTTCCCTCTCTTTCTCTTCAACTCTGGTGTCCCATGGTATTGCGACATCAATGAGTGATACTTTCTTCTTGACCTTGTCAATCAACGTCACGTCTGGTCTGTTGCACGTATCAACCCTATCCGTTCTGATACCATAGTCCCAGAGGATCTTTGCCTGATCGTTTTCTATCACTCCTTCAGGTTGGTGCTCGTACCACTTATTACTGCAAGGTAGCTGATGTTTCTTGCACCAGGCTCCAGTGGAGGGCTTTTGCTACTGAATCATGCCTCTTTTTGTACTGGTTCTGTGCAAGTGCCGGGCATTCACTTGCTATGTGGTTTATGGTTTTCACTTTTCGTATTGCACTTCCTACATATGGGAGAGATGTTATTTCCGTCTATCGTACTTTGAACATATCTGGTTCTTAGGCCTGATCTTGTGCCGCTGTTATCATTCCTTCAGTTTCCTTCTTTAGCTCTCCCCTCTGTAGTCATTGCCAATTGTCATCGCTGGCTAGTTCTTTAGTCTGTCTCATGTATTGTCCATGCATTGGTTTGTTGTGCCATCCTCTTGTCCTTTCTGTCTTTCTCCTGTCTCTGTATATTTCCTGTCTTCGTGTATATTTCTGGGTCTTCGTCTGCTTTTATTAGTCCTTTTCTTCCCATGCACTCTTTAGCCACTCGTCTTCACTGGTTTTCAGATATTGCCCCCGTGCTCTGTTTTCGATGTTGACGCAGTCCTCTATACTTAGTAGTCTCCCTCCTTCCTTTCGTGTTATGTATAGTCTCCGTATTTGCTCTTGGGTGTAGTGCTTTGTGTATTGTCATATGTTTCCTGGTTTTTCTGATCTATGCTGCGGAGTTCTGCCTTCGTCCATTCCACTATTCCTGCGCTGTATCTGATTACTGGCACTGCCCATGTGTTTATATGGCTTTTATCATATTTCCGGCGTTGAGTTTTGACTTGAGTATCGCCTTGAGTCTCTGCATATATTCTTTCCTGATCTGTGTCCTTCATCTCTTGGTGTTTTATATCTCCTCCTTCCATTATTCCCAGGTATTGTTATCCTGTCTCATCTATGTGTTTGATGTTGTTCCCATCTGGTAGCTTTATCCCTTCAGTTCTCGTTACTTTACCTTTTTGTATGTTGACTAAGGCGCATTATTATTATTATTATTATTATTATTATTATTATTATTATTATTATTATAATGTGCAGGCGTTCTAAGGAATAGCCAATGAGCGACTTATTTGGAGTAATACACATCCTATGCAGGAGAGCGTCCTGTTGAAATTGAATACTTGCCAAACTGCAAGTATAATTATATAAAAAGAAATGATTAGAAATAGAAAAAAACTACAAAAATAGCTAACGTTTCTCATTAGAAACATTTCGTAAAGGCATATTTTGAGTTCATTGCCATTCCTCCTAATGAGCCACTTGTAGCCGTCAAAGTTATGGAGCAAATATAGTGGCCATTCTTCAGTTCTCAAGAATAGGTAATGAGGCCCGAGTGGTTATATTAATGAGGCCAATTTGAAATCATTTGCATAGCGTAACAGTCGCCATAATGCAGGTAATTCATTCACCTAAATCTTGTCGAACATTATGGGGCTTGTTAAGGATTTATGAGACAGCTGAATTCTTGTTTTAGAGAGCCAGATTCTCCGATATGTTCACGAGGTCATTTCCTTGATTAAACAAAACAGGTTTACTTTGTCAACGTGATTTTAAAATTATTTTGACTGATATATATATATATATATATATATATATATATATATATATATATATATATATATATATGTATCTATATATGTTATATATATATATATATATATATATATATATATATATATATATATATATATATATATATATATATATCAATAGAATGTCGAAGATGTGAAATTACGTGGAAGTTATGAAGCAGAGGAAGGTTTACCTGTTAATTATTAGCTAGAAGGTCACCGAAAATAAGTATTTTTCTTTATTAGATTATTTCTGCCAGTTTAAACATTTGTAGTATGTGAATGCATATGATCAAATTTGCTGGTTAGAGAGACTGGTTAGTGTAATAAAGATTTTGTTTAATTCTATGCCATACAGTTGCGTTTGCTCATTAAGAAATGTAATTGTATGGAAATATCAAGGTTATCACACTAGAGCAAAGGCGTCCAGTTATGGATAAATACTAACTTTCTGGAAATTAGTTTTAGTGTGAGCCGATTTTTGTTTATATAGCGCATGCTTTGGCACTTACAGAGACTCACAGTAAGGTTGCCACTAGACGACTGGAAATCCATATCACCAGGCATACATAAATGCCACGGAAGTCTGCGTGGTAAGGATTCCTGGAAGAAGTGTGAATACCAAACAAATGTCTATTCAGGAACTTCTTAGTGGAGGTCTGGACTTCTTAGTGGAGGTATCCATGTGAATTCTCTTAAGAACATCATTGTTGTTCCAGGAAATTCTATAGCGTTCAGAAACGTTAATGGACAAAGAAGCTCTCCCAAGTATCATGCTCGAAGATGGTTTCATTCAACGTACGATACTGGCTTTTGAGAAAAATAAATGGAGGCTATTTTATGCCGTTGATATTACACCTTTATAAACTTTTTAATTGGTTGGGAATCGTTTCTGCTTTAGAATTCTAAATAAATCTTTCATGGAATTCGAAACCTTGCTTAGAAGGTAGCTGCCTGGACTATTTTTTTTTTATTCATTCGTATATTTATTGTGTGGTCTGTGTTGGATGACGATAATGAAGAACTTACAAGAAAACTTTAAACCTAAACTCTTTCTTATTAACAAATCCAGCATATATATGACAATTCTTTTGAAGATGCTAGGCAAAAGAGAACAGAAATGAGGAAGTGATTGAGTGTTTTCTAAACTCTTCTTCTTCTTCTTCTTCTTCTTCTTCTTCTTCTTCTTCTTATTCCTCTCTCTCTCTCTCTCTCTCTCTCTCTCTCTCTCTCTCTCTCTCTCTCTCTCTCTCTCTCTCTCTCTCTTCTCTCTTTTCTCCTCTCTCTCTTCTCCTCTCTCTTTTAATCTCTCATCCCTCAATTTATGAAATGAGTCTGTATAAAATGATAAAATTATGTATTTTTATTTTAACGCTGATTACGTTTTTATTATTAAGCCCAGGTAGGTTTGGATAGGTATATCTAGAACAAGGTTTTGAGTAGTCCTTTCTGCGGACGCTAATCTTTCCGAGATCGTGTAGTTCGTTGATTATTCCTTTCCCTTTACAACTGAGCTTAAGAGTTCTCTCTCTCCTTTTTATTCTTTTGACGCCAGAAGAATTACAGTAAGTCGGACACTTTTGTGGCCCGTGGTTCCTCTGCTCTAATGCTTAGTCTTCAAAGTGAACTCCAAAATGGTATGCAATTTTCTTTTCTGAGTAATGTT
This sequence comes from Macrobrachium nipponense, assembly GCF_015104395.2. Lineage (NCBI taxonomy): Eukaryota > Metazoa > Arthropoda > Malacostraca > Decapoda > Palaemonidae > Macrobrachium > Macrobrachium nipponense. Next base: position 1,647,038 of record NC_087205.1, on the reverse strand, counting down.
TTTGTTTGTGTGGTATCTGGGCTTGGTACGGACATCAGATGAAGATAACCGAATAGGTCACCCCAGAAGATATGATTGAACAGTTCTTAGGAGCTGTGCATAATTTAATTGACGATTATGATTTTTTTTCTAAAATTTTCTGTGGAAGCTTCATCTATACAGTACTAGAACCGTCATAACCCAGCTTCCAACGCTGCCGGATATTATTCCAGCAGGATTGGAAATCCCCCGCTCGCTTTTACGTACAAACCGGAAATCGAAATTCGGAAAAAATAAAAAATTCTCTACTGTATATATTATTTATATGGTAATTTCTGCCCCCCCCCCCCCCCCACCTTTTTTTTTTTTTCAACATAAGGACATTTTCTTTTGGAGGAGTTTGTTTTATGAGTTAATGAACTTTCAAGCCTGTCCCATGGTAGCAGACCATTGAGACACCACATTTTTCCCAGGACTTCTCAGTATTGGCTGTTCCTATATAAACAAACAAAAAACCATAAACAGAAACCAACTATAAAATGTAGAAGACGAGTGATAACTTGTGAAAGGCACTGAATAATTAAACTTAACATAAGGTAACAGCATCATAAAGATCTCCAGAGCTTCTGAATGAAATACTTGTTAATCCCGATCAATTTTCTAATTGATTATTAGAGTCCTCTAACTCTCCTAATCACCCTCGCGTTGCCATCAAAGATAGTGAGTAAATTTGGTGGCCTTTTGTCCGTTCTTGTGGTTGAATTATGGTGGGTAATTGATTTTAGTGATGAGTCCATTTTGCAGTTATTTGCTGCATCGCGTCTGTAAATATTTACCAGGACGTGATGTACAGAATCTTGATACCTGCTTTAAACGCGCGATATTCCCATATGTTAGCGGAGCGCCTCAGTGGCGAGATCGGTATGGTCTTGACCTGCCACTACAGTGGCCGCGAGTTCGAGTCTCGGCATCTCATTGAACGGTCAGAGATGTGTATTTCTGGTGATAGAAGTTCACTCTCGACGTGGTTCGGAAGTCACGTGAAACCGTTGGTCCCGTTGCTGAATAACCATGGGTTCCATGCAACGTAAAAACACCATACAAACAAACATATGTTAGTAGAAGACATACAGCATCCTTACTCCACAATTGGGATTTCTGTATTAATAAGATTCCAAAATGAGAGACCTGAAGGGAATCGGAAGAATGGTTTCGAAACGTCGGTGGATGACAATAGAAGAATGACGAAGTGGGAATCTATACACGTATAGGAGTCTATACATAGGTATAGTCTATACCTATACATAGACTCTTAAATGTTTCTCTGTACTATACAGGAACATTTAGAGGCAATTCAGTCAAGTTACTCAACATCCTCCAACACAGTGGACAGTGTTTCGATAAATGATCTTATGTGATGTATATTCGTTTGACTTTTTCGTCATTCTTTTTCTTACTTTCGCTAGGCATCGTCCTCTTTATCTGTTCTTTCTGTTCGGATTACTACTTGATGAGTAAGAGCGACCGTCATTAACAATTTTTTCTTATATAAATTATGTCTGACGTGAATTTACTTTTCCATCTTATTTTTGTAACGCTTGAAAGTATTTCTTTACTCACCAATTGTACATTTATGAAAAGACAAAAAACACCACATTGAAACATTTAAGAAGCGGTCCATTATAATAGTTTAAGAGTTCGTGATAACATCTAACGACGAGCTATAACGAAATGTGTTTTAGCCGTTTGCGCAATTTCCAAGATCTGATATTATTCATTTAATGCAATCTCGCCCTTACCGGGCTGTTTTCAACAGTATGTGTATAGCAGTTATGCTACATGTGATTGAAATTATTTCAAATTTCTGCCAGTTTCTAGTTCTGGAAGTCACTCTTGCCATATTTCAACGGAGATCAATATTGCGAAACGGTAAGTGCTCCAGGAGTCTCTTAGTGGAGGTATTCCAGGAACATCTCCTGTAAGCAAGAGATACTCAGTAAGACATATCATCGGAACTCTAGTTTAACATTGATATGTAATTCTGCCATACAGGAGAGTGACATTACAATCATTATAGTGACCGCAGTTAAGCTACTGAATTTTAAAGAAAACGAAGAACCAGAAAGCTGTAAATCAATGCCCAACATTTACTTAATATATCTGTGCAAGGTAGTAAACCTTTATTATTCATACGAATACTCATTGTTTCTGTTGGCTTAATAATACTGATGTCCACCCCCTTTCACTAAATAATTCTGCTCCCGTTTCCTTCATTTTTGAACCTATTCCTCGATTGTTGGTTCCATAACTTAGCTGAGCTAAGTTATCTTCCTTTCATTTAGTGTTAGAATATAACAAAATGTAATAATTCCGTTTGGTGGATCGATACTTTCATAATTCTTTTATTTCATTCAAAATTTTGACATCCCGTCACGGGAACAGCTCTGAAGTGGAGGCGATAATGATTCATACATTGCAGACATATGTGACAGAGAATGATTAGTCATTGATTTCAAAACATCAAATGCTGTGCCGCTTCTGATTGATATGTTTCGAACAAGTGTGCAGTAAACCAATATTCAAGAATATCACAGAAAAAAACTGCAACTTAATATCAAACGGGCGCTGATTACAAGGTATATTCCAGTTATATTTGGATAAAAAATGTCAGGAAACATTCCGTAAATAATTTTATAACGTCAGCAACAGCCCTCTGGTTGCAAGAACAGCAGCAGCATCTGTCAGCACACGTCGAATATTCAAATACATATCTTGATTGATGAATATTTCCCATTACATTTTTTGTTGCGAAGTTTGATTTGCACATAGACGTTATCAAAACTCGATTGGAATTCAGCCAGTCCCCAGCAGAGTTCCCAGCGCCGGGGGATATATTATTCCAGCAAGATGGGAGGGAATTCCGCCGTCCGCTTTTGCAAGCAAGTGCGAACGCGCAATGCGAAATAAAATCGCATCTCTTTCATGGAAGAATATCGCATCATCGATCAGCTTTTCGGACTGACAGGTGAAGGAAGGAAGGAAAGAAGGAAGGAGTGAGTGATGGGGAAATGAAGAGACACAATTCAGAATCTTTCGCTCGTCGTTGGGGAAGCTATGGAATTCAGAAGTCTGCAGACAAGAACAAATTGTTGATGAATGGACTTGCGGATATTTATGGTATGATAAGCGAAATAAGCATAATTAATTGATTTTGGGAGAGAGTGGAAGAGGATGTTAAACGAGTAGGCAGGTAGCAGGATGAGATAAATGGTAACAATTTTTTTAAACGCAGCTTAGAGTATTTACCAGTTAGTATACGAACATGGAAGATAAGTTTGTTGCTCATACAAAAAACATTACCATGAAAATATATAGCACCATGGTAAGCATAGATTGCACACATTTAAGGCTTACCTTAGTATACTTGTAATCCACCGGGGAAAAAAATAGAGTGAAAAATAATTTGGTTTCTAGCTGTTGTAATGAAATGGTTATAGATTGATAGAAGATTTGGAAAATAAAAGCAGGTATACCGTTTTTTCCCCGCTCTAATAATTGTTGCCTGTGGACTGGTTGTCTACACCTACGCTTATGAATATGCACATCGCTGCCGGAAATTTGAAGGTAAACTTAATGTTTGACTTTGCAAGTTGTTAATAAATGCACCACAAAGCTCACAGAACCGGACAAATGGCGAGCAAAGTATTGTTTTTACTCACCGATAATATTAGTAAATCCTTTTGTTTACTCAGCAGGGTATTGAGTTTAATGAGAACAGTTTGTCTACTTGCTTATGATTACATTTCTGTGTAGAAATAATTATAATGGTAGTAATAATAATAAAGACCTGTTTTGAAAATACCCCTTTTCATAATCATGACATTTTTTAAAATAACCCTTTTCATAAATATTAACATTTAGCTATTTGCATATAAATTTGCAGTAGTCGCATGGGAGATTAACCCCTATAATAATTATTCATGCATGTACTCGTGGGTTTTACTGTCGTTTGCCAATTGTGTTTCGTAAAACAGTAATATTTTTATATAAGGGCATATAATTAGTCTTCAGTATATTTACGTAAAGGAATCTAAGCTTCGTATTGGAAATGCAAGCGGAGGGTTTGGTATACGGATAGTTCCAACCGCACATGATTCAGGGGTATGCCTATGAGCTTGATTGGATTTGAGTTCATGAAACCGGGACTCTTTGTCCATTCAGCGGCTAAATCAGCTCATGGCTACAACCTCTTTCATTCCTTTTATTCTACCTCTGTTCACATTCTCTATTTTCCATCTGACTTTCCACCCTCTCCTTACAATTGATTCATAGTGCAACTGCTTTGAGGGTTTCCTCCTTTTACACTCAAACCTTCTTATTGTCATTTCGCATTCGGCGCTGAATGACCTCATGGGTTCCAGCGTTTGGCATTTGGCCTAAATTCTGTTTTCTATTCTCTAACAGTGAAAAGGAGGAGTACGAGTGCTTGGACAGCAAGGTAAAGTATTACAGAAAATAAAGGACGGGAGTACTAAGGAGGGAACTTACCCAGACGATGAAGATAGAGAAACATGGAATGATATCCATTATATGGACTACCAGAGTAAATATACTTTAATGCATAGAAAGACACATCGTCGAGGGAAACATATGAAGCATCGTAACTAAGATGGGAAGCCATTGAGGGAAACTGACGGAGGGGACAGTAAGAAAAGAAGATCATAGACTGACACGCCTTAGCGAAGTGTATACATAGAAGGGAGCGCCAGTTGCTTGTATTAAAGCATAAATGTTTGATTCTTGCCGGGGCTTCCTTGCAACAAATATTCTGTAAACGTGAACGCACAATATTGGTACATTGATGTAACCACATCCCATCCAAGAAATATGACTTCATCGAGATCGCAAACCCTTCTTGGCGGAATGTGAAAGGCCAGATCAAAAGCTTCTTTTAGAGATGTGTTAACAAGTGCGATGCACATTCTTTCATTCCCCTTTGATTCGTTGCTTTGTTTCTATCTAAAGTAAATTTCCCCCAAATGCTCCGATGGAAAGAGAGTGGACTCGGCAGAAATGCTTCTCTCAGGGCTTTTAGAAATATAATTCTGGTACTGCAAGAGCTACGACAGCTGTCATCGTCGGAATGGGAATTGCAATTCCCTTATCGAAGAAACAAATAGCAACAATATGAAATTGGAAAATGTCGTTTTAACTCCAAACAACGGATTCTGTTGCTATCAAGGGACTCACGGATGTTATTTTCTCCCTAGTGAATTGCAACGGAGAACAATGAATTACCAATTCATTTGGGATTATTTGAACAATAAGAAAGTGGAAAACGTAGTCTCGTCGATTAGCTTATCAGAAAATAGTGAAATATCAGAGTATCCAAACAAATTAACTGAATTATTGAATCTTAGTAATATGGTTTGAAATGGTGAATATATTTAGAGAGATCAACTTTTACCCACGTTAGTAAAAAAACGAAAATTCTGTAGAGTATAAAAAGAGATGTATGATTTATAATAAGACTGAACCAGAAATTCGAAAAAAAAGGTTTCTCGGTGATTCATGTAACTAAAAAGAAGTCTGATTTCATTTATGTTTTCTCAAGTTTTTATAAATGTCGTGAACCACTCCAGTCTTTCGAAAATTTGTCATTTTAATATTTAAACATTGCGGCATTAGACACCCTTTACTTGTTTTTCATACCTTGCTAGCAAAAGCAGGATGAACTATTTTAAACTTAATAAAGGATTATATCTGGTGGTAGCTTATCCTAGTTCTTAGTAAAGCCTCGTTAATCAGTTTCGTTCGCACACATCAGTAGGTAGAATAGGCACGTGTAAGGTCATGAGGTCATTCTTGTGTCAGTGCACTGAATTAAGTTAGTCTTTTACAGACTAAAACAGTATTTTGATAGACCTAAACAGTATTCTTTAGCATAAGGTTAAGATTTCTGTCATTTAAAAAAAAGTAGACAAAATAATTTGTGATGTCTGTAAAATTGCCTGAAAATTATATTTAATCAGTATTTTTTTCTAATTTTTTCTATCAGTGTAACCTGTATAATTCTAAAGCATTTTGAATAAGGATTAAGATGAAATTTGGTCTCGTCATATGTTTGTTTTACCCGTTTTTGATGAACATTCTTTATTCCACTGAAATATAGTACAGTGCATGCATATAAAACAATTTAACAGTAATGAAATAAAAACTTATCGTTTATCCGTACACTCATATAAACAGTGCAGTATAATAGTATACAAATAGACAGCTTATGTTTATAGTTGGCAAAAATTTCAGGGGCAGGAGGGCCGTGAGATCTATCTATATAGTGCAGAGGGGGCGGGCCACAAGCCCCGCCACAAAAAAAAAAAAAAAAAAAAAAAAAAAAAAAAACATTAAGAACTAC
>NC_087205.1:1623144-1635644 GCF_015104395.2 Macrobrachium nipponense | reverse complement strand
TGTAGAGCCTGAAAATGTTAAATATTCTGAGCTCTGAGCCTGAAAGAGGTGACGTCAGGTTTCACTGTTTTTTCTCTGCTTCACAAAACATAAATGCACGTAGTGGGAAAAGTAAAAATTATATTTATTCGGGTCATATGGTAGTGACTTTCATTTTAGGACATTAAAAAGTCAGACATTTCTCCTAGTCGTACGACATAAAATATGCTTGAAAAGTATCATGCCAACTTCATGCATTAAAAAAAATAAAAATAGGTTATATTCCGAGACATAAAATTCAAGAGTCCTCAGATTCAACTTCATTAATTTATCACGAGATAACGGTTGTACCACTAGTGCAGTATGGCTTTCAAAAAATGTTAGGTTACAGTTAAATATATCTTAGTTGAACCAGACCACTGAGCTGATTAACGGGACCTACAGCTTACTGTGGCATCCGAACCTCATTATATCGAGAAAGTAATTTCTAACCCAGAAACAAATTCCTCTAATTCCACGTTGGCAGAGCGGGGCGCGAACTCTCGCTACCATCAGTAGGCGAGTACGCAAACCACTTGTCCAACGAGAAAGTAAGCATGTAAATACAATTTAGGTGTTAGGCTGTTGGTATTATTATTAATAACAAAGGCTTCCCATTCCATCATTGCAGTTTTTAGGATGAAGGGACGATGGGACGGGTAAGCCTGAAGACAATATGCAAAAGTTGAGGAATAGGGGGAGGGAGGGGCTATGGGGGTGGGGAGGGAGGAAAAGTGTTAGTCTTAGACCCAGAAGTGATTGACTGATTGATCGTTTGAACCAGAAGCGATTGATGGATTAATTGTTAGAACCAGAAGTGATTGATTGATTGATTGTTAGAACCAGATACGATTGATGGATTAATTGTCAGAATCAAAAGAGATTGATTGATTGATTTTTAGAACCATAAGCGATTGATGGCTTAATTGTTAGAATCAGAAGTGATTGATGGATAGATTGTTAGAACCAGAAGTGATTGGTGGATTTCTATAACTTATAACTCAGTTTTGCTGTAAATGCAATAAGAGTTATGTGTAGTAGTTTAATCCGTCAAACAATCAGTGTAACAGAAAATGAACTCACTCAGTGACGTTATGTGAAGAATGAAGTCCTTTTAGGCTGCGGCAGAAGCAATTTCAGGGAGGGTTGCAGAAATAAAAAAAAATGAAGGTTCGGCCTCCGCCTCCGTTTGAGGCGTGTTTTAAAATGCACAAGTATCGGCCCCATTTACCTTCCTTTCTACTTGTGACAGCTCAAAATTGGATCTTTATCCTCTGCTGTCCGATTCTGCAACGGAAAATATTGGGAGTCTTTTATCCAGAGATGTGAGATGCTAGTGGAAGCCGTGCATCTGATTAGTGTATTTTGTACGTGTGTATATATATATTTATTTATATTATATATATATATCACCTATACATAATAATGTGTATATATACACACGTATACATAATAATATATGTATATATATATATATATATATATATATATATATATATATATATATATATATATATATATATAATCACCACTCACATATGTAGAATCGAGAAGTATCTCTGGTAGTTTGCTTCAAGCTGAATTGTCTTTTAGAAACTGCATATGAAAAATGGGCGAATGCGATGTTGGTAATAAATCGTTATCAAAGGTACCTTTCCTTGTTGGTTACTCCAGATATCTGACTTTTGCTTTGCTTTCTGCGTTCGGTACCTATGTCCTTCGTTGCTGTTGTAGTTCATCTGTTCCCTCTGGTTGCCATGAGACTGCGACCTGTATTTGGATGTAGAATGTGAAAGTCTCTGTAGGGAGAGAATGGAGATTTGCAATGAATCTATATGACGTCGGCTCTCTGACTCCGGTAGATTCCTGATGCAAAATGATAAAGATTTTTTTTTATCTTATAACTTAACTTTTAAGATGAAGATTTTTTTATTTATCATAATCTAAATTTTGAAATAAAAATTTCTTGACATTTCTATTTAACCGTTGAAATAAAGATCTTTTTAGTTGTCATCTCTGTTTAACTTCTGAAAAACTGAATATTTTTTTTTCATTCATCATTTTCGTTTAACTAAGAAATGAAGTTATATATATATATATATATTATATATATTTATATATATATAAATATATATTATATATATATATATATATATATATATATAGATATGTATATAATATATATATAATATATATATATAATATATATATATTATTATCTATATATATTATATATAATATATATATATATATATGATATATATATCTATATATGATATATATATATATATGTCTCAATTTAAATTTTAACATGAAGAATTTTTCCCCAGAGAAAATGAAAATGGGAATTTGAGTTCAACGATGGACTAATGAAGTTTTTACTGATGTCACGCTTGATTCATTTGTATCAATTTAGCTTTGCATAATGATTGCTGGCCTGACTCGTCAGTACTTTAATTTTTTTTTCTTTACTGCGCGGAGGAATACATTAAGGAAGCCACTAGATTGCTTTTAATGACGCACGGAAAGTTTTAATGCAGAGTCTATTTTAGCATTTTTAGTGCCAACGTTTGCACTGGGATTAAAATGTAAATGAAGCATGCGAGTCCCACGGCTTTAGAAAAAAAAAATCGACTGAAATTCATTTAAAAAGTATCAACATGGTTATCATACTCGTCGCCGCTAACCGCGACGAGACTGATGCCATTTTTATCGGCGAAGCATTACTACGTTAAGTATGTTAGGAAAAGTCGAAATGAAAATGTAAATTGCGTCGATAACGCCAGCATGGTTATCATCATCGTTAAAAAAAATAAAGAATCCTGATCTAATCATTGCGTTAACGATAACGAGTTCCATGCGATCTAATTACAGTGCCCAGAAAAAAAATCACTTTATGCGTTAACTAGAAGTCATTGGGCTATCAATGTTGGGCTGAAACTCTGTCATAACAGTTTGTGCACTCATACAGGTATCAGGTCCTGATAAAAAAGATGGTTAACTTCCCAATCACCAGTAAATTATTAGGCGTTACTTGCAACGGAGTGCAAGTCATGGCAAGCTTGTAATTGGTGAATCATTTTTCACCTGTGCTAAGTCAGCATTTCGGGGTGTATTGAGATCATCGAAATTCTTTGTGACCTTTCACACTTAGACTCCATTAACCGTCGAATTTGTAGCTCTGCACTCAAGTCGAAGTTTTAGCAGCGCTTTTGGCAAGAAAGATCAGACAGGTCGGATTATATTTTGCGAGTATATTGAGTTTTGAATTCCCGTTCACCGTGGTTAGAGGAATGAAAGATTTTACAATTGCGTAACTCGCCTGCAAGTCAAAGACAGCTGCAGACATACAGGTTTTATTAGAGCGCTGTTGATGAGCCTTCGGTGTGAGATTAAAAGGCGAAGACGAGACACACGCTAATTATATTATACATCCATACATGCATACCACACATAGATAAACATACACATCCACACATACATTCATTCATGCATACACATGTGTATATTAAACCATCAAGTGAAGAGAATAACATTTAGATAACACGTAAACGTAATTGAATAACAAAGATAGTTACCGGGTACTTATAGTGCAATTAAAAGTACTAACAACACTGATCTGATCGTAGCGAGTAGACTGCTTCTTAGAGTTGAACAGCGAATTCTCCTTACCAAGAGAATAACATAGACAAAGGGGACGTACTCTCTGTCTCGGCCTGGATCGAACAGCCAGAACTCTGCATTTAGTAGCATTGGTGAAGTTTCAGATCGAATTTCGGACTAAAGAACCTTCATTCGAGGTAGGTTGACTACGAGCTGGAAGACGGCAAGTCAGTTCGTTGAGTCAGTGGCTGTAGATCATCGTTTTTTTTAACAAGAAATAAATAATGGACATTCCGCATTTTATCTTGATAATGAAATAACGGTAAAATAATCAGTATAAAAAGAAAAGTCCACAGTTGACGAACGTTTCCTGTATAAAGCAATATAAATAAGTATACATACAACTACGGATTTTACTTCTCCAAATAATACTATTACTCATGCGGTAGGCACCTAAACAAAAGGCTGGCTTTGATAGGACAGCCATCCTTTGTAGCTCAAAACTACGAACTGAAGAAAATAAAGAAAATAGAGGGAAAGGACGCTTTTGACCATTTTCGGAATTTTTCATTAAACGAGAGAGAGAGAGAGAGAGAGAGAGAGAGAGAGAGAGAGAGAGAGATTTATCTAGTGGTTTTGAAATGCTCAAACGATTTCTGTCCTATTTCTAATTCAGAACGCATCGCCTGCTCTTTTCAAGTGAGAGACTGCTTGATGTTGGAAAGAGCCAAATGATATTAGGAGGGACTCCGCTCGGCGCAGTTGCATTCACCCTCCATCCCTCGGGGTCAACTGCTGTCAAACATATCACGCTGCAAATTGAACTGTTGTTTGCCAACAGAGAGAGAGAGAGAGAGAGAGAGAGAGAGAGAGAGAGAGAGAGAGAGAGAGAGAGAGAGAGAGAGAGAGATGAGAGAGAGAGAGAGAGAGAGAGAGAGAGAGAGAGAGAGAGAGGTTCGTCAGCTTTAGGTGAGCTATTTCTTCTCCCTTCCCTTTTCACGAATTGCTACCTACCGTCGGCCTGGTCTAGATTTGCTTATTTTGACTCTTTGAATTGCCAGAAATTTGATGGTAGGGTCTGCTTTTGCCCGTTGCATCACGTTTACTTTCCTAGTTTTTTTTCCAGTGGTTTTTTATCTTTTTTTATTCAGTGGGTTTTATCTTCATTGCCCTTCCAATTTCAAGAATTATTTTGATCACAACTTTTGAAAAAACTTGTTCGTATTAGTCGTATCGTTCATTGGCCTCTGAACTTCGTAAATTTCCTGAATCATATTCTCTGCAAAGTCTTTCCCCGGAAGGAATCTTAAGAAATGCCATCGGACCAAGAAAGTTATCGTTTTATATACTAAGATATGAGGTTTTAGTCTTCCTTTTTCACGAAGATAGAAATATGAGGTTGTAGTCCACAGGGAAAAAGAAAAGCTGAAATTCCTTTTAGCTCAACAATTTCGGCCTCCACAATTTCAGCTTTTTTTTCCCCTGTGGTGACAACCTCATACTATGACATGTATGGATGTAGAATCTTCCCCTTCCGTATTTCACTTCAGAGAGTGGAATGCGCGCTAAAATAAAGCGCTATCCTTCAAGGAAAAGCTGATGGTAAGCTGTGTTGTTTGCTGTGAGGTAATGAGAGCGAGAGATAACCAATAACCAACATGTATCGGCAACCGAATATACATATGAGAACACCATTACTGACGTACATGGATAGGTGTGTACCTTACAGACTTTTTGGTTTTCTGAATCAAACTGTATTGTTTGCATAATCAGACGGTTGAACGTTTGTCTGAAATCACATTGTGTTATCTATATTTTATTAATTTATTATATATATATATTTATATATATATATATATATATATAATATATACATATATAATTGAAAAATTCAACTCCCTCTAGCCAGGTCGACCCCGCCTAGTGACTAATCCCCCCCAACCCCAATTTTCTTCTGGAATAATTGATTTATGCCAGTGTGTAAGCTTTATTTAACACGCTATTTAACAAACTGGCTCATGCACATATTCCTAAAATCATTCGCTAATGTATTTTACATTCCAGAAAAAAGAAGTTCAATTCATCTTCACATAGTAAATAACTATAAAAAAACTTACATATGCATTATATATTTACATATATGTATATATGTGTATATATATATATATATACATATATGTATATATATAATGTATTATATATCATTTTTTTTATAGTTATCTACTGTTTAGATGAACTGAACCTTTTCTTTTTTCTGTTATGTAAAATACGTTAGCGAATGATTTTAGGAATTTGTGCTGAAGCCAGCGTGTTAAATAAAGCTTACACGAACGCATAAATCAATTATTCCAGATGGAAATTGGGAGAGTAGCGTTGGATGGGGCCTTTGGGGTTGGGGGTGATTAGTTAGGTGGGGTCGACCTGGCCAGAGGGAGTTGAATATATTAATCATGAAGTTTTGATTTATTTAAAGGTCGGGGTACTTATCTGTAATTTTTATTTCACGGTAAAAACTTTTAGTTAGTTAAACTTTGAGGCACTTCTTCGAAAATATAAATTAAAGGTAAAGAAAAACAAGTTTTTTTATTGTTATAAAATTAATGAAAATCTATAACAATATCTGTAAAGCATGCTTCACGATCGTTAGAATGATTATGTTAGGAAGATGGAAAAATGAAGAAAATGAAATAAAAAAATTGGAAAGAAATTGACTATATATATATATATATATATATAATATATATATATATATATATAATATGTATATACACTTTTTAGTAGTTTCACAATACTTTGTACAACTTCTGCGTTCCTCCAAATGTAGTTGCAGGATAAAGAAGCTAAGATTTACTCTGTGTTCGATTTACTGGGAACACAACACCACTTCAAAGTGTACTGCATTTTCTTTGCATTCTTTCGTTTTATTATATTATGTGGACGGAATTGTAGCGTCTATGAACATTAACCGTGTGTATTTGTATATAAATATATATATATATATATATATATATATATATATATATATATATATATATATTATATATATATATATATGATATATATATATATATATGTATATATATATATATCTATATATATATATATATTATATATATATATATAATATATATATATAACTCTATAAGAACAACTTGGTGCTAAGATGCAAAGCACCACAGAAATATTTCACCATCAAAATATTGTCACCTGGTGTCTCACTAACACAAAAGTTATGCAGATCTGAATATGTGTTTTCATTTTAATCCCCGGCCCGATTTATTTATTTATTTATTTTTTTTTTTTACCGAAGTTGAGCATTTCTACCTCGGCTCAGATCCTAATTCACTATTCAAAGGATTTGCGGAACTTTTTCTTCCGCTGCAATGACTCATTCCTCCTAACTTTGACTTCCTGCAGTTAATGCGTAATTTGCCCTAAATTTCGTATGAGAATCTAAGTGACAGGGCGGTTGTCATTAGGTATCGATCCTCTCCTTGTTTTTACTCCGCAGATGTTGACTTTGACTGTCAATTCTATTGATTTTATGATTTATAAAATTTGTGTAAGTAGGTGAATGTGGGAAATAGGTTTTTATAAAAGCAGTATAAATGGGTGACTGTGGGGAATGACTGTCAATTCTATTGATTTTATTATTTATGAAACTTAGTATTGATGGGTGAATGTGGGATATGACTCATTTCTATTGATTTTATGATATATAAAAGCACTATAAATGAGTGAGATTATGAAAGTAATTTAAATTCTGTTGATTTATTTTATTATAAAAGCAGTATAAAGGTGAGAATGTGGGATATGACTCATTTCTATTGATTTTATGATTTATAGAACTGGCATAAATTGGCAAATGTAAATGACTGTCAATTCTATTGATTGTATGATTTATAAAATTTGTATAAATGGGTGGATGTGGGAAATGACATTCAGTTCTGTTGATTTTAAGATTTACAGAAGTTGTATAGATGGGTGACTTTGGGAAATGACTCACTGCTATTGATTTTATGGTTTCGAAAATAATGGGTGAATATGGGAAATGGCTTTCAGTTCTATTAATTTTATGATTTACACAAGTAGTATAAATGGGTGAATGTGGGAAATGACTCTGTAGTATTGGTTCATGATTTACAAAAGTAGTATATATTAATGGGTGAATTAGGAAATGACTTTCAATTCTATTGATTTTGTGATTTATAAAAGTAGAATTAATGGGTGAATGTGGGAAGTGAATCTCTTTTTAGACAACACTGTGGCCTTTGTGAAGGTCTGAACAATTCTCGAACAAAATATTCATTACCTAACTAAAAAGTTTCCTCAGAATCACAGACAAAGTAAATCTTTAAACTGAACCATGGTTTAGACAAATAAAAGGCTAAAATTACCCAAAATATTACCTTTGACATGTCCTGTCGAATTTTGAAAACGATGCGCATGTGAATGAATATAGTTTGTGAGATATGAAAGCAAAATATTTCCACAATTGCAATTTTAGTCCGTCGTGCGAGGTTCAAAAATAGGTCGAGGTCAAGGAATTTGTTTTTTCTGAGGTCACAGAATAATCACCAAGTATAATTGAGATAATAGAAAAGGGGAATAGTAATGATGACACAAAAAAACGATTGCTACCGGCATAGCGATGATAATGCTTCGTATGAACGTGAATGATCAGTGGAGAAATAACGCAAAGTTATTTTCATAATTATTATTATTATTAATGAGTATTTTGAAAGTATCTTGAATGGTAAGGAAGGAAGTGAAGCACAGATGAGTGACGCCAAAGTGGAATGAGAATGAGCAGGAGTCAGTTTCATTTAGCGTTTTAATGGCGATTGGTTTTAATTTAACGGAACGGTAATTCGAATTTCTGTAACCTAAATTACCCACCATTTTCTTTTCAATAGGGATAATTAACAACAATTCATTTCTGATCAGGGAGATTTCTTGTTAACTGGGGCGAGTGAGTAAATGATAGCAGCGAAATGCCAAGCTATTTTTGTCCTAGGATTAAATAAGAAACAGTACTCTATACATACATACATATATACAATATCTATATATAAATATACATATATATATATATATATATATATATATATATATATATGTATATATATATGTGTGTAATATATTAATAATATATATATATAAAATATTATAGATAATATATATAGTATATGTATATATATGATATATTATATATATATATATATTTATATATATATATATATATAATATATATATATATAATATATTTGTATGTGTTTGTGTGTATACACATATGCTTTTTTGTGGAGATCCTTCAAGAGTTCTGTGACAGTTCGGAGATATTCTACATGGAAAATGCCAACATTACAAGTATGTGCATTTAAATACGTGCCTTTTGTGTCTGAAGACTAGCTCCTCGGAATCTTAACATCTGGAAGAAAATAAAGATGTTGGCGGCCAACATAAGAATATTATATAAAAACTTTATTATTTTTTAAAGATCCTTTGCGAGACTACTATCGAAAGGATAAAATTTGATATGTAATACTTGATGTTTCCAGAAAAGAGAATTCGCCACAGATACTTCGAAAAGTATACTTCGTCATATCGTAAAGAAACGTGGAAAACACCCTTTCACTGTTTCCCCCAACTCCATAAAGGACCTATGGAGCGCTGAGCCTGGAAAGTAAATGGGAAGAGGATGATTTTCGGAAAAGAAAGAACGTTATAAGATTTTTTCTCCCTCCACCAAAGACGGTATGGACAAAGAGAGACACTCCTTTTACTACATAATAGGAAATAGTTAATGGTATCTTTACCACACAATATCCTATATCAGTCGGGTGGAAGTTATAAACAGCAAAAGTGTGGAAGAGTTTAAAAGAAAGCTAGACAAAATCATTAGGACACTGTGAATGCACAGTTAACCTGCTCCTACAGATAAGTGAGCACACGATGTCTCCTCTTGGGGTGGACTAACAAGTCTTTGAGACATCCTAATTCTTGTAATCCCTTGTAACGTGAAAAGAAAAATTAGAATGAGGGTAGAAAGCCTCGAACCTCCTTAAGGGGAGCCGTCGTCCACCTTCCATCTGGAGGCTTGATTTCTTATTCATCTGGTCGACTGGGCGGAGATTCTCGTGGGATGCAGGTTTCGTATGACCCATTCATGATGGGACAGGTGTTACCTCTCCCATATATACTTCAGATGCTGGCATTTTTTTTTTTTTTTTTTTTTTTTTTTTTTTTTTTTTTTTTTTTTTTTTTTTACTGTGTGTGACTAGATTTTATCCTTGAGAAATATCTTGTTTTTTAGTTTTAATGTATAATATATTAATATATATATATATATATATATTCTATATATATATATTATATATTAATTTATTTTATATATATATATTATAATTATATATGATAATATTAATATATATATATATATATATTAAGTTCTATATATATATATATATATATATATTATATCTACACACATATATATATTATAGATATATAGAGGATATATATATATATATATATATATATATATATATATATATATATATATATACATACATATACTACATACATATACATACTATATATATATATATATATATATATATATATTTATATATAATAATTATTCAATTGCATGCATGTACAGTTTTACGAGCATCAAGCTGTAAGAAGTCCCAAAAAATGATTGTGCATTCGTTGGAAAAGGTAGGTACGTTATAATTATGGCCATCGGATCTATTAAATACATTCCAGTTGCGTTTTTCTGTGCTTAATAAATTATGTGGAGCTTAAATAATGCGGTCATTGATGCAGAGTCGTATTTTGCAATCACGCGATGATGTAATTTCTAGCACCATTGAAACATTTGACAACCAAACTCAGAGATTGGGCTTAAGGCCAGTCCTCAGATATATAAAAAAGAATTGCCGGAAATAAAGTTAACATCATGTATACGCGATCATGCATACGTACACCATTCATATTTATTTATACAGTGTTTTTAACAACCTAGGTGTCGGTAGGCATTTTTACATATGACCAAATCTTTCATGAAATGTTTTCTGAATTCACATTCCAACTCGACCGATGCAATATTTTGTGTCATTTCTGAACAATCTGTTTTCATGACGGTACAAAGCTTGTAAAATGAGTGAGCAGTCAGAATAAATTTAGAACATGAAAAAATATTCCATGATTATATGTGCCTTACTAATGTGAAATGTACATATCTCTTGTTTTGAAATATCAGCACCGGGTATGCGCTTGTAAACCCCATATTCCGGGCCATTTCGGGGCTCTCACACCAAGCACAACGGCGGGAATAATATTATTGTTCCTTTCTTTTAGCTTCCCACAAGAGTGTAATTGTGATTCCCATTGGCCTCAGTAGAACCCCATCTACTTTTTAAAGGCATTTCTTCCTCCCTCCTCTCTGTTATATCTGTATAGCAAAGCAGTGGCATCTGCAAGGCCAGCTGTGTTCTTCGTTGCATATCTGCAATCCAAAGCAGTGGTATCAGCAATGCCAGCAATCCAAAGCAGTGGCACCTGCAATGGCGTCTATGGCCAGGCTACACCACATGCTATCTGTCAAGGGTGTTACCCAACCCCTTCCAAACCCAAGAGGTTCGTTCACTCACTCGAACCTCACTCATCTGCCTTGTTCGTGCACTGTCACCTACTACCACTACGGTAGCCGTTGATTCAATTTTTAGCTTGCCTGAATGTGTCAGCGATGAATGTGTTGATTTGTTTATTTTCTTTATTTTTTGTCTCCAAAACCCCCATTCCCGGTATTGCTAAATACTTGTATAATCACCCTCGATATAATATCTTTAATTCCATTCATCCCAAACCCTCCTCATTTTCGTGGCATCTAATCTGTCATAAACTATACACACACGCACACACCACACATGATATATATATATATATATATATATATATATATATTATATATATATAGTATATATATAAATATCTGTGGATCTAATAGATTATATCTATATAATATATATATATCTATATCTATATCTATATATATATATAAAGATTATAATATATATTAATTCATATAATATCCTATCTAATCTATTATATATATAGATATCTATATATCTTAATATAAGTTAGATATTAAGTATTATATCTATCTATTATATATATAGATATATATATATAGATATATATATTATCTATCTATATATATATCTTATTCTATATTATATATATTCTATTATTTAATAGTATATATATTATATCATATATATAATTTTATATATTATATTATTATCGTAGATAATATAATATATAGTTGTTGGCCGTATGTGTATGTATCTATGTGCGTGCGGGCGCGCGTTGGCACGTACATTCATTCATTCATACCAACATATATATAAAGAACTCCCACCATGCACGGTTTGTGTTTGTGATCAGCAAGTGGAATTTTCCCATTTCGTTTCATATATACTGCAGTTTTATTTGAAGAAATAGTAAATATGAAACGCTGCATTCTGCCGTTACATTGCATTTGAAATATATTGTGCAGCTGTATGGAATGCCAATATTTTATATATATTATTTTGGTCATATTTCACACTCGATTTCCAGGACGGTTTCCCCTAATCGAAAACTATTAAAAAAATGTTTTTCTTCTGTCATTTTGTGGGAATAGTAGATGCATGTGGTTGTTTATTTTTCTATTTGTTTTATACTGTTATTCATGTGTGTTATTACAATTAAAGCGCGTAATTCGAAGGAGCTCCTGAAGATGAGAGATTATTGAGAATGTTGGGCTTGAATGAATCTCTCTGCGGTACGCACAGTTGTTGTGATCATTACGTGGGGTGACAGATCGTCTC